>NW_021130636.1:0-185912 GCF_004193835.3 Ostrinia furnacalis
CCAAACAACTATCCGTTTCATCTCTACCAGAAAGCCTTTCAGTATTTAGGCATCTTTATACTAAACAATGAACGCCTCAGATGTCAAATGATTATGAGTTGGACTGTATCGATTAATTACTGAAGGTCGTTGGTTAGAATCCTATAAGTAACACACACATAAGAACATCACTATTATCAAGTAAATAATATGACTAGCCGTGGTTTAGAAGTCGCGTTCAAGAAACTAGGTTCCATTGCCAATCCTTCTTACCATTGCTGGCACATTAGAACTTAATTGTTGCAAAATTATGGCTTAGTTGCACCACCTTATTTTAACCGTAACAATGACAATAACCGGTGCTTTTTGTATGGAGTTTGACAGACATTTGACGTTTGTCAAAGTTAAAGTAAGATGGTGCAACTCAGCCTAAGACTGCATTGCTTCGTCGTTTTGCAGTATATCCAAGAAAAATAAATAATAACAAGTAGGTATGTATAACACGAATGAATGCAAAATTCTTTTTTATTTATAGCTAAAAGATAGCGCTGAAAGACACAAAAGCGTTTCTAAAATCTGAAAACGACTATGCATTTAAATAACAAGACTTAGTTTCAAAGAGATGAAAATATTATTTGTGAGGAGATTTTCAGTCATCCACAGTCCGTTGAACAAAAAGAAAGAAGAGAGCCGAAAGAAAAAAGATGAGAGTGAGGTTTCGTTTGCTAAAGGTACGATAGGTGCTGTAGAGCATATCAAGTAATGAGCTTGGAACACTTATGCGTCTTCTTATAGGGGCTATTTTAGAACAAAAGTGTAGTCCTATGTGTACTCTTGATTAACTTTCAGAATCCAAAAGGGGTGTGTGGTGCAGGGCTAGTAGGTATTCCCTACATAGATAAATATTTCATGTTGTTATATCTTTATTTATGAGAATAATGCCCGTTTTCACCATTAATCCTTAATTTTTAAGTGACCCCTATGGGTAACACATAATAAAAATTTCGTTTTCATAGGGGTCACTTAAAAATTAGGGATTGATGGTTAAAACGGGCATAAGTGGGCCAGATTTGTAAACTACATTTAGGCACCTTGCAAGAAAACAAAACCAAAGTTCCCAATGCCAAATTATTATGTACATCGTCATTGATCGATAGTTTCTTATGGTTACATACGTCACTAGTGAAGCCAGAATGCTGTAAGCATCTGTTGTAACTGTTAAAAGCTGTATAGGTGTACGTTTACACCGTTTAGGAGGTAATCTCTAATCGTCGATATCTTTTCATTTATTTTGTTATTTGTACTAAACAAAACACTTCTAAGCCGAGCAGGTTCAAAGCGCTCTCAAGCTTAAAAGATTATTGTGCAGGTTCTCTTTGTAGATGTGTGACGTAATGTAAACTTACATCACCCTACCTACCTCAAAATTCATAACCTACTGATCTCTAAAATTAGGTCTTGCTAATATTGGGTTATTCCGTACCAAACACTTATTTGTTTGCACTCGCCTTTAGCCGTCTGAGGCGCGAGGGTAGTTAACGAGAGGCAGGCAAACACATCCAAGCCCGACTCGAGATTCAATCACAGGATTTAATTCCAGATGGAGGGTTTTTAGACGAAATCGTTTTTTTATTCTGTTTGAAGATTTCGATTAGAAAACTATGTTAGTCTACGGTTACGTTAGTGGGAGATAGAAATTGTCTTCAAATTGCGTTGGATGTCATTACAAGCTTTTATTTAATGAATGATGCTTAGGTAAAAAAAAGTTGTTAAGATTACCTAAAGGTGAGTATAGATTAGAACATTTTCTCGAACATTGCTATGTAATGTAACGTTCTTGCGAATGGTACAATACGTTAAAATGAACGACGTTTGGTTCATAAAACGGTGATGATATACTATGACATATCATAGAGCGGCTCATTGTTCTGTTACATGTAAATGCTCTAGTTTATACTCACCTTAATATGTCACAAAATTACAAAAAATGTTAGTAAGAGATAACAATGCAATGAAACAACAATGAAAGCCTAAATAAAAAGTAAAAGAAATAGGTTTCTGTTTTTCAAAGTCCTACATCTACTGTATCTAAGTATACTATTAGTATTACCGTGACTATGTGATTTACTCGTAGTCCCGTAGCAAAGCGGACATGATCTTGAAGAGTTTTCTAAAGCGGAACAAAGAAAGCTTTGCAGAGTACAGACAATAACAATAACTGACTCATCCTATTCAGTGAATAACTCCGGAAAGGTCAATTTGTATAGCTCGAGAATTTTTAATTATTATTTTAATAAACGAAGATTGGAGTTTTAAAAATCCCGGAATATTTTTCTTCTCTGTTATTTTAACGTCGAAGCCCGAAATTGCGGGGGCATGGTATTACGTAGAATTCTTGGGAGCACAGAAATGCTACATGACGTAAAAAATTCATCGGCTCTCTACTAACATGAATAGGAAATAGAACGGTCTATGGCAGGAGAGTTGACTTTAGAAAAACAATATCATTCAGCCGGTCCAAAATGAATAAGAAAATAGCTGTGACAATAGAAAATTTGCAAGTTTTTGTATTTGGTTGACCCTATTGGTTAGGTATTAAGACTCTAATAAACTATTCTATTATCAGCTCTTGTGAATTTTAGATTACTCTTAAGCAGTCTATATAAAAATGTTAAGATGGGAGTTATTTTCAGGTGCACAAAGTTAAAGTAAGTAATAGTTTTTTATATGATTCGATATGAATATTATAGGAAAGTTTGGATGAACTAATAAGTTGATCTAGCAGATTGTATTATGTCCAAATAACTAAATGAGTTCATACGATAAAAACACTTTAATGTTTCCCGAATCCCAATTTTCCGGGTAATGTTTCCAATTTTACTTGGCCCGAATACCTTATTCAGACTATTACGAGCGTTATTTGTTTTAAATTACCAAATCGTATCAGCGATTTGAAACGGTTACTCTTTCCTTCAACCGAATACAAAATTACATCTGTGTATAGATAGTGTGTTTTAAGCGTAAATTGATAATAATAGCTTGAAGATTTAAGTTAATAAGAAAACACTCTACAAACATTATGCATAATAACACGAAAATGCTTCTGGCTATTAAAGTGACAGATATCAGTGCTCAAACAAAGCTCCATAATAACATAATAATAGTTCCGCGGAGGTAAACAGTTTCATTGTCAACAATTAATATAAACCGCCGCCCCGAGTGGCAATTTGTCGCCACTGATCGTTCAGGAGTCGACAAAGCGAGCGATGCCGTGGGCCTTATTGCACCACTTAATAAGGTCCAATTTGCTCTGTAACGATGATCGCGAGGATAGTCTTGCCTGACGGGGGTGTAATTAATCAGAGGTCAGAAGCAGAAGAGTCAGTTCTTGCAAGTCAGGAGCGCGTGTGATGTTGCTTATGTGTTTATTTTTAATGTATTCTCAAATGTAGAGAATAGGGCCTGTACTTATTTTGAAACGGCGCTAAAGTTTTTAAATCTACATACATAAATCAAGCTAACCACAAGCTTCAAGTTTGAATCACGCTTTGGGTGTTTCGTAATTCGTCGACGAAATCGTTTTTAATCAACAACACTTATATGGGTTTGACTTCTGAATGACTTCTACTGTAATCACATCTAAGGTTGTGCAGAAGTTACTCTGTATCATTGCGTTGGTTTCGCGATGTTTCGTTAAAATCCACTTACAAATTGCCACGACCAAACATGTGTCACAGTATCCCACAATCTTTCTTTCTGAAAACAGATAAGTTAAGAGAAACTGGGGCGCTCTAGCACCGATGACAAATTATGTCCTCTAGTTTTCTGTTTCTAGGAAAATGGCGGTCGCAGTTTCGTGTTCATCTATTCCGGGCGCTTTGACGGACCAGCTTCCCGTTTCGGACGTGGAGAAATTATTACTGGCTGGGTTGTGGTACATAGAGAAAGCGTAAGCGGGGCGGGTTAGATTTATGTTATAAGGTCGTTTATACACGGCCGTAGCGCGTCTTTAGCAGTTACGTGAGCAAATCGGTATCTCATATGCATTGTATCTTGATGTCTCAGAAACACAATGTAGGCGGGTCATAGCCAAAACAAAACATAAAACGATAAAAATACATGAGAAACGTTGCAGTTTATTAGAAAGTAAAATACTTAGTATGAAATGGAAAAGTATTCTCGGATTCCTAATATTTAGTTTTGAAATAGTTGAATAGTCTTTTTGATTAATCGCCACGTGTGATATTCGACTGACAGGCCGCATGGGATTTACGCTACATCGGAAACGATTCTGCCGCACTCCCAACCCGCTCTCGCTTTATGCGTGTGCCATGCTTTAAAACGGCATATTTTAGTGATAATACTAGCTTTTAAAATTGCATTTGGTTTAATTTATAGGTCAAATGTTGCATTTTAGAATCAACCTTCTAATTAAACGAATGAGCAAATCGAGTGCATTTCCACATTGTAAAACTTATGAGATATAAATAACTAAGTTTGACCAATACTTATTACATTTCGTTAGCCCTGAAAAATCGATAAGTACGACTTTCTAAACAACCGTAAATTGTCAAAATTATTGCTTTACTTGGCTAAGTACTAATACAGTTCATTATTATTTTTTTAATTACTTCGTTCCTTTCAAGGAAGCTAGTAAATATCGTCATCAAAATTCCAATTTTCCTCAAACAAAATAATATATCATTTCCAATTATTATAATGTTCCGAGGGGACTAATCGGTTGGGGGGTGAGGCGAAAACAAATTTTGCAACACGTCAAATTCCCCGTTATTCTGAAATATTGCGAAAGTTAATCAATAAACTAATCCGAACTTGGCGTGCTCGCTACCGAGCCGGATCGGGTTAATTTCGGTAATTGACGTGCATAATACTGGACTGATCCAGGACAAGTTTCGCTGAAAGTGGTTTTGGTTAGCTTTGGGATTGGGTGGTACTTTTTCTGCTCGAAATCAATCTACCCTTCGACTCGTGTTGGACAAAAAAGTTTTGAAAGCACATTGATATGCGTAAAATTGAAGTCTTTCTTACATAAGTCCACTTAAATTGTACGAGTGATAAAGCTTCTGTATAAATACATATAAAAGCAATACTATCGATCTAAATTCGATCATAACATCAAGACCTTGTTGAAGACGGAATCATTAATATTTTAAGAAATCAAAATTAATAATTTTGCTCTAAATTGCTGACCCTAACATAGCAACATCTAGCCAACCTACCTTGGACACTGCCTGCATATCGACGATGAATGGTCAAACTAATCTACATAAGTAGACACTTGAGATGACCTGATTTTCTCCCATTTGGGTGAGAAGTCTTAAAGAATATTATTTCTCACGTTACGCTACGTTTTATGGGTACTTTTAAAACCGCTAAAAGTTGATGTTAAACTATCTCCACACGAGAGCAGCATACACGTAATAGTTTTCATATTGTGAGGAAAATATTAAAAATCCTCTGATATTTTTTTTTATTCAAAATACTTCGTATCTCGTATTTCATATAGGTATCAATTATTTCGTTTATTGTGCCCCTTATTTCAAAGTCAGAGAAAAATCATCACCAGACCCACTAAATTATTTCTTGTTTGGCTTTATAACTAACTTGTCTGCAGACCAACTATAATTTTGGATAGCGAAAGCGTATTTAACCGTTGTTCTAAAATAAATTAATGTAGCACGGAACATGTTTCGAAAAGGTTTCGAATTTCACTATCAATCCATTTATCCTACACTAAATTAGTTGTTGCTCGTATAGGTCTGTGCCCCTTAATTATACACACTATCCGTGCGCAGAATAGTAGGGATGTCACATTCAACATCAAAATCAAACTTATTACAAAAACGCTACCAATCGATCAACATGGAAAGCATTGGGGGAGGCCTATGTTCAGCAGTGGAAGTCCTATGGCTGAAATGAGGATGATGATGATGATAACAAAAATACTCACATCACGATACAGCTTTCCAATAATTTTATCTTACTTTCAAATTGAATTTAAATAAATGTTTCCTAGTTAATTCAAGTTCATTAAATCGCGGTGTAAACGACAAACCATGCCACCTAGCGACAAAAGTTATAAACTAAATACGCGTTACAACGCACATAAAATACTACTGAAAATCTTTAAGTACAAAATGTATATTTTTAAAACCGTTCAAAAAACTAAATCTGTGTTCTTCCGTAAAATCCGTTTAGTCCAAAATCCATTATTTATTCACATCCCTAATTTGCAGTCTCCTAATTAAGCTTGCAATTAATTTCGTGCAGGTAAGTCTCGAGGATACTTTGTCACCGCTTGACCCCACTCCTGTGTCTGACACCTGATAGACAGATTACAGTAAAGAGTTGGGAAAATATACGACCAACGCAATTTTAATTAACAAGTCGTGTTGAGCTTGAGCACCTGGTGAGGTGATGCTATGTAAATATCTACTGGTTTAGTTTTAGTTTAAAATACAAAACTAATAAAAATTGTGAGCAGTAAATTAGTGGTGGAGGTGTAGTGTTCCTATATTTCATCATCATTATCATTTCAGCCACAGGACGTCCACTGCTGAATATAAGCTTCACCAATGATTTCTACATTGCCGACCTGCTACCTTTATGAGTTTGACTACATTTACTTATTATTAAAATGAAGTAAGTACGAATATACAGGGTGTTAGGTAAATGGGTATATGAGCCGACACTAGCCCATGTTAACATGGGCATATAAATGGTATGGTGAAGTCAGAAAATTGATATATCCTCATTTTAATTACTTTAATTTTCATACAAATCGGATTTTATAAAATTTATTTTGTATGAAAATTAAAAAAAAAATAGAATGATGATATCAATTTTCTGACTTCACCATACCATTTATATGTCCATGTTAACATGGGCTAGTGTCGGATCATATAACCATTTACCTAACACCCTGTAGATACTAAACTGCGGGTCTGCGGGTGTCTATGGGCGACGGTAATCACTTACCATCAGGTGATCCGTCTGCTCGTTTGCCTCCTGTCACATAAAAAAAAAACTGAATTATCTAAGTCTAAGGAGTTCTATCGCAACTTTGACCGTAACTATAACGATAACCGGTGCTTTTTGTATGAAGTTTGACATAATTTTGACGTCTGTCAAAGTTAAAGTAAGACGGTGCAACCCAGCCTTAATCTTTCAGTAGTAGTTAGTAACAGATTTATAAAAGCACAATGTTGTTAAGTTATCTCGAAAAGTTCGCCCTCGATACTACTTTAGGAGACTTCCTGAAACAATTGCGCCCTTCAGTTGTATCGATATAAAATTTCCGACGAAGCCTCTCACGGAGATAAAGCAATTAGAAGCGACACCGTCCCCTTAAAAGATTTCATTTCAGTAATTTCCGAGTGTGTTACGCTTACACGAAATTTTTGGTCTGTGGATTAAGCGGCGAATTTCTCAAAACCTGCAGATTAATCCATGTTTCTCCGGGTTAAAACTCAATTAAAGTTAATTTTCATACTATAGTAAAATCAATCTTATAATCAATCAATGATATGCTTCTAGTTAGTCAGCGAGACAGTTTCGGGTAGATTTGCCTTGCAGTTGCTGATCATGACTGTAGTAAATAGGTACTGACTGACTACAGTAACTAAGTTTATTTTACTACGAGTAACGATACCTATTACCTAGATTACCTCCCTGTGTTTGTAGGATTTAAGAGGATTTAGAAGTCGAATAGGTGTTATTTACCGGAATTCAGTGTTTGTCTGGAATGAAGTTTGAGGAAACTCTTAAATTAATATTTTAGGTCTTATCTAGTAGAAATAAGGTCGTGTAAAGCGAACAGTCATTCATCCCATTTAAGTTGATGGGCGGCTTTACAGCGTGCTCTTAATGGAAAGATAATAACTGTTTAGTGGAGGCTTAATATTTTGCACCGATACTTGCTATCAAATGACAATCCGAATGGCATTGGAACAAAGCCTGTTAGATTTTGATATCGTACTCTAGTAATTGCTGGCATTAAGTTTTATTGACCTAATTAAGTTTGATTCAGATAGAGTAGAGACAAAACCAGCTATACTGGTTGGGATGTAATTGATTGCCTATAAAGGTACAACTATTTTTTGGACAACAGAATCTAAATTTTATTTATAAATTTTTCGAAATATTTTATAGCACTTTTAGTAAGATACTTTAACTTCATAAATTATAAAATCATAAGTAACATGTGAAAAGTTCAAATCATGTGAAAATGTGGTGTCATAAAGCTCGTCGCTGAAGTTTCATAAACTTGTAAGAAGCCATTCACACTGTGTTTGGTTCTAGTAAATATGCTAATCAAGATCAAAATGTTTCAATTAGAACGCAAATAGTTTAGCATTCTGTTAAACTTATTTTAGAGGAATCTAACTAATAACGGCTTTATGGTATTATTACTCGTAGTTGAACCAGCAAACGTTGTTTTGCACTAAAGATATGAAAAATAGTTCATGTCCTTTTCTCAGACAAAATTTCATAATAATCGGTCAAGTTTCGGAGGAGTTACAAGCACTGTGACTCGCCAATAACGATTATGTAATTATGGTTGATTGGTAACGACAATAAAAACTAAAAAGAAAAAGAAAAACCTTAGTAATCTACGTAATATTGAATAACTAAGTACTGTATTGAAATTATTTCTGAATCGATACACGTCTCCCTTGCGTCGGGCCGGCTAAAAAGAAATTTTCATGAGGATCTACGGAGAACACTCATTGTTAAAACAAAAGAATGATCTATACTAAAATGAATCCTCCGTTCTAATTACAGATACTTGTTCGGAAAATTTCAGCGTTCCCGTAAAATTCAGCACTCCATAAAAAGTTGGAAAATTGCGGTCTGAGGTTTATCTTTGGTGAATTGGTTTTTACGATCGCCGTGCTTCCCCGAATATCTTCATTATCTTTTATTGTAAGAGGCTGGCACCTGGGCCGAGGCCTCGAGAGCCGTTCCGGAGGGTACGGAGGGCGTTAACAATTATGTAGTGCTCCTCTTTGTTACTTCCCCGTATTAGTATTTTAGAGGTGTGAATGTTTTGTTAGCGATTAGAGAGTTGGGAGCTTTTGAATTCACGATTGGGGCATAATTATGAAGTTGGCAGGCTTGAATAAACCTGATTGTAGTTCCCAAAGATGATTTCAAGCCTCTCAGTTTCTTACCCTATTATTATTGTTGTATAACCGTGTGGGGCAAATGCAACAAATATGTAGATAGCTATTTCAAAGATGCATAAAAAAGATGTACAATATTTCCGAGTAAAACGTTCCAACTTACTAACGCGTAGCAAATAGCAAAACTTTCGAGAAAAATAAAACGGTTCCATTGAAGATTTATGATATACAGTCGTTTACAAAGTTTTTTCGCTCGGTTGGTGTTTGGCCCTAATTGTCTGGCGTTCGACATTTGTTTTGATCCAAAGAATACGCGGCCTTGAGCTATACCCCAAGCACGAACAACTCTCTTAGGGCTGTTTTACCATCGTCGGATAACTTTTAACTGAGCAATAAACATGTAATTTTTTGACATGATTATTTTCATTACTGAAACTGTCAATGTGCCAGTTATACCAGGAGTTATTCTCGCATAAAGTTTGGTCGAACCGAACCTAAAACGTATAGTAGTCATAGAATATATCCATTTGTCACGACAAGTACAGCTCTACGATTACTTTATTTACGAGAGTTGTTCGTGCTTGGGGTACTGTTGTTTTGGCAGTAAATTTTGTCCAGCCAGCATTACCACGGAATGATTTACGTCGACACCAATTTCCTGTAATTGGGTGACAGCAGATGAAAAAGGATAAGCCTTTAGTTTTCAATTGGGTCTGTGTTGTGGTTGGCACATCTCCATATAATTGCCATTTATTTATAAGCCGCTAACCGAAAGTAGATAGTACAGGCGAGGTTCCTTTAATGTAGAAAGATGAGTAAAGTTTATTTGTTCAGAGGTTAATGTGATAAAACCTACATCATCGAATCGAATATATTCGGAAAATTTGTAACAGCAACTGTTTCCTAAATTAATTAAATACAAATAATATCTCGGATAAAAGTTTCTATAATACGTTTATACTTCTTAGTTATATATTGTATTGAGCGTGGTCTGCTGCAGATATGTGAGAAAATACATAACATTAACCATGTAGTTTTATGATCAGTTTACTAAACAGCTGTAATTTGAAACTACATGTATAACTTCAAAGTACGCACAAGGCTGACCCCCATACTATTTTTATTCTATTCTCTTTACAGCCGACTTTATGACATCTTACATGACTCTTGTAACGACCCCTGCCAGAGGCAGTACCCGGGAACGGGCAACAAAACAACTTCCTTATCCCATGAGTCGAATATCACGATATTATGTCTATGATGTGCTAAATAATGAAAATAGAAATGTGAGATTCAGAACGGTATTGTTGTGACCTTATTGACTTAGGTATATGAATTATAAAAGAAGAACTATGTCTCTTATTTTTGAAGGAATAAAGGTGACATTGCGTCTAAAGTTAGTAATCACTTTTTTGACCTTTCTTATCGGTCTCTTTGGTTTCGACACGCCTGTCATTGCCAAGAGTAGACTCCAAGCGATTTTATTACTCTAACACAATAAGAGTAGTGAGTTGTCGAAGTAAATCACAAAATGTACGGCACGTTTCGGAATATTTCGATTGAATGCCTAGACGCCTCATTTATGTTACGACTGCCGTCTTCGTGGAAGCAATTAGCTTTTGATCTAAACATGTGTTTCGAAATTCAAACGCGTATGTGACGTCACGTAAAAGAAAATTGGGAAAAATATAGGCAAAAATTCAGCCCAAGAGCACTGTGTATAGCGCTACGAATCCAATTTGGAGGCGCAATAAAAGAACAAGTTGCAGCGGAAATTCGGCCCGTTTTTCCCGGAGAGCTCATCACAGCACTGGCTGTACATACATACAGCATATCAAGTTAAACACCGTACCTTATGCAGTTGTGATAAGACCAATTTTGGTACAAAATTGTAGTCTCATATGCTGTAGACTGTACAAGGATCAGTACCGCGACACCTTAAGTTATGCCGGTGATACGTCATATGCAAAACAGTTTTACACGAGTCTTGTATAACCTGCTTGAGCAAAGCCCCGAGATTAGCTACAGTCGTTCTTCCGAGATAGGACAAATGAATTTGTACACAATTTTCTTGAAGTAGACTTGCAGTCTCGTTTTATAAAAAGTATTTTTCTGCTCATATTCTTACGAGCCGAAGCGTAAATAATTAGAATTAACAGTGTGAATGTATTGGTTATCAGGGTTCCGTAAAATTCTCTTTAAGACTGTCTCGTGTTCCATAGCGTTTTGACTGCCACATAGGAGTAAAATTAGTTAAAACCTACTACCAACTGCCATATCGTATAATGATACTAAAACAAAGGTTATAAAATATAAAACATCTGATGCAATGGGATGAAATATATGGAACTCTGCGAACGAATAAATCTTACTTGACCGGTTTTTAATCATGCATAGCTCAGGGAAAAAATATATGGGATTCTCGATAGCGTCTCTTAGAACAAATATTATTTTACGTGACTCGGGCAAGATAAATAACATCGTATTCCTTTATACATAAACACGATAATTCTCTATAAAAATTATGGGTTATGTATGAAGCATTATTTCATGTTGGACTATCACAAATGACACATTACCCTAATGGATTTTGAAGAAAGGTATCATAGACTAAGCTTCAAAATCCACTGAGATTATTTTGTCGTGGAATACGCGGGCAACCATATCTTGCTCCAAAGATATGAATAAGTATTACTTTTTAATTTATTTTATTTATTCAGAAGAGTTTAGCTCAGGTTTCTAAGAAAAACATTAATATTTTTATGAATAAAATTAGAACTTACCTGCTTATTTCAATAACGTTAAATATTATAGATATTAATTCGCCAGACTATTTCCCATCTACCAAGCAAACCTAAAATCGGATTATGGTTTTGTGAGAGTCTTGCTTTACTTGAAGTAACTGAGTCTAAATACTTTTCTTGAATAAATAAACTCGTGTCAGTCTGGAGCTTCGCATTATTTTTTCATATCTAAATGAGCTGGTCGAGGAAAAGGAAATTTATTTTGCCCGGCCCAAGATATGTTAGTCCGCGCCAAAAGAAATTGACAATTTTCGTGACAAATAAAGCCGAGTAAGATTCACACCGAAATGTGAGCTTAGGTACCATGAGTTTACATTAGGTGTAGGGTAGAGATTCACACCGACCTGTGTGCTTAACATGTGTTTACGCTAGCGAGTGCGTCAAAAAATTCTATGAAGATTTTAGTTCTTGAAAGTAGCCAGTAGGGGCGCTGTATAATTTGTCATGCATTTAAAGTAATTTTTTTTATGCAGTCGCTAGCGAGCACACCTATCGTAAACTCATGGTAAGCACGCTACCTATGTACAGGCGACAGCAAGTCAAGTTTTAAGCACTGCGGGGTAGCCAGCTACACAGGAGTTGTAGTAGCGGGAATAGTCCCGTAACCTATCTTTGATTTCAAAGTGAAATAATTTGATGCTGAGACTGTTCAATCTCTCTTTGAGTAACTTTTTGCTAAATGCGTTTATAAAATTGACGGTTTACATTGGCGCGGCCTATAAGACCTCTATTACTCTGAATTATTATAACAGAGAGTCATTCCCCGTAATGAGGTACGCAATAATCTTGTACTTTAGTTTATTACGCTTATGAGAAGACCTCAGAATTCAAATCCATCTTAATACCGAATTATCTACCTATTTTATGGTTTGCGTCACGGTTTTCTATAAACATTTAATAATCAAATATTAAATAATATGCTTTAGATTTTTTAATGGAGAATAAGGCTGCCTTGTAAGTACCTATTCACTCATCTCCTTGGAGACGCTTATCTATCAAAAATACCTAGATACTTACCACTAACAGAATGCATAAGCTTTGTCTAAAATTAAAGAAAAGACTCCAACCATCCAACCAAACCTTTTCCAAAACAATAAGCAATAAGTTCTGATCTTCTAAACGGTATCAATTATTAATTCCACGATTTCCTTTAGTCTCGCGGGGATTGCTCGATTCTGAAATTATTTTTAACGTTGGGGATTTGAGAGAGTATGTCTGTGTAGGCTATTTTTATTTTGTTCGTTATTTATAGTATTCAGACATTTTCCACACTGGGACTTATAAAAAAGCAATGTTTGATTTTATTTTAATTGTGTATTTTAAGTCACTAAAACTCAATAAGACGGAAATGTGGCTTCTTATCGATTAAGCAGTTTCAGAGTTACTTTCGAAAATGCCTAATATTAACCTATAATTAACGTTTTATTAGCCATACATACAGTAAAGTTACTTTAAGTTTTATAATTGTAACGCCTTTGGTTTCTAAATAAAATAATTTACGCTGGCAATTCGAAATATATGAATAAAAACCCAAGGCTACCCAAGGCTATATAAGCAATTAATTGTATAATTAGGTACTTACTCGCTACCATATTTGATAGTTTGTCGCTTTTTCGTCGGCAGTGGGACAAGTGCCTAAAAGCCCCAAGAATAATATCATAGTACCCGCGGGCCTTTACGGCTCACAAACCGGCCAGTGCTCGGCCGTCGACTCATCACTCTTATGTGAATTCACTTCCCGGTAACTCATTCGGGAAAATTTATGAGGTCTTCGTTCTTACTGCTTTTAAGAATGTTCTATTTCAATTTTTTTTAGTTAATAAAAATAACCAGCCAGCATTAAAAAAATTAAAGTTCTCTATAGACTTGGAAAAATTATATCCCTTTAACATGTTGTGTTACATATTATTTCACTTCTAAAAGTAGGTAGTTTTCTAAAATTACGAACTTGTGAAATTTTAAAATTGACTAACGCCCGATTCCCATATTTGATCTTTCGTCAAATCCAGATAAGATAAGATTTGAGGTTGCATGATTGGAAAAAATATATGTATAGTACAAATGAGGACATTATTTCTAACAATAACCCCTACGTAGGAGCCATATCAATAAAATGTGGAGGTTGCTGATTATTTCTTATTATTTTTCCTGTTCTATTTCCTCAATAAATAAAACAAAACTGGACCAAAGAAGGTAGAAAAATAATATGCAAATGGCACTAATAGTAGGTATTGTGATCTCTACATTTTTATATACATAATTTTTATATAGAGACTAGCTGACCTGGCGAACTTTGTTCCGCCTTAATGGCAATAAATAAGCAGACTCTTTTTTTTAATTTCGAACGGGATAAAAAGTATCCTATGTACTTCTCCTGGCTCTAAACTACCTCCCTGACAATTTTCAGCTAAATCGGTTCAGCCGTTCTTGAGTTATAAGTGGTGTAACTAACACGACTTTCTTTTATACAGTGTGTCCGGGCTTGTAGTGATCAAACTTTAATGGCGTAATCTATGGACAATTTTATCGATGAAAATACTTCAAATTTGGGGCTTGACCCATTCGTCGCAAAATTACGAGGATTTAAGTTTTTAATTTTTAGTTTTCACCTCTTCCTTCAAAAACAAGTGAAAACGTGGGTAACTTAACATTAATAAGCGAATATTTGATATCATACGATAGTCAATAAAATTATCTAATAGTAGAAGTAGAAAACGGACACAAGTTTCATACATTTTATGGAAGTAATAATGGATTGAATTAGAAAAAGAATGTAAATTTATTAGTCTACGTCTATTATTTTTGACGTAATTGTTGAACAAAGATACCCCTTCCCAGCCGGTTCCATATTCGCTTATTAATGTTAAGTTACCCACGTTTTCACTTGTTTTTGAAGGAAGAGGTGAAAACTAAAAATTAAAAACTTAAATCCTCGTAATTTTGCGACGAATGGGTCAAGCCCCAAATTTGAAGTATTTTCATCGATAAAATTGTCCATAGATTACGCCATTAAAGTTTGATCACTACAAGCCCGGACACACTGTATAGGTATATAGAAAATTACTGATAACTTCTAAACTACGAAAAATCGTAGAACATACATGGGGGTGAAATCGATAGGTCTAGTCCTCAACTATCACCTGCCTTCGGATTGACACCTTACATGACACACCCTGTATAGGATGTCAACTTTGGCTATATTGCATAGTTGTGATGTTTATTTCATGTCTAGATACCTTTTTCTGCATTTTAGCTATCAAGTCTTACTAAAATACTTATATTGGAAAAGTACATTAATCTTTAATTTACTTTAACATACTGACTGACACAAATTGAAGCCAGTGGGCCACCGTGGCCGTAAGAAGACAATCCTCAAGCCTATTACTTCGAGTGGGTTCGGCGCAATGGGCCACAGACCACTGTGCATAATCGCCCGAGAACAATCGGATGTCTTTTTTCCAGTCGGCGCGATGTAAACAGATGACCGTGGGCGTAGTACGGCTGGAAACAGCCAGGTCAAAAGTAAGTTAATAAAAATTTTATTATGTAGGAAATTCTGATGGTAGAATCACTGAGCCCTTCAAACAAAAATAATTTAAAAGCATAATTTTACAACATTTATACTAACTTATAAAAAATATAATAATTTAAATTCATATAAATTATTCAACAATAAGTCTCCATTTAATGAGTTAAACATAACCTAAACTTGAAACTTGCTTTTCTCTAAAAATATTTCCAAAACCGCGTGAGAGTGATAAAAGTAAAAAAAAAATTCATATCCATGAGTTTGTTTCCTAATGAACACTTTCAATGCTTACGTCAATGATTCCAGAATAAAGTGGCAATCTTTTACAACCACACGAGAATGTAAACATATTTCCAAATCGAATCTGTTAATGGCATTGCTTTTATTGGATCACCCGAGACGCGGCTTTTACATTTATTATTTACGTTGTTGTATTTTCGCTACGCTACGTTTACGTCGCTACGTTTGCAATTGTACAAATCCGAATCCATTTTTTACATGGTCATGATGGTTATTTGTGAAAAGCTGCAGCGTATTGATAGGTTACTAGTTTTCTTATTTTTTTATAGTGTTTTTTTTTTGCCTGTAACTGTAGCTTATGGCGGTTTGAGTTATTATTTTTGTACCATAGTCTAGTACCCAAAGCATACTAAGGTACCTTCTAAAATATATAATACCCTAACTAATGACCAGCTATGCTTAAAATTGGGAATAATCTGTTCTTATAGACAAGTAAGTACTAAATATTTTCGGTACTTTTTATTTCCATTTCAGCAACTCGGAACAGTTGAAAATTCTAACTCTTTAACTTTTAGACCACTGAGCCGTTCAACGGTCAGTAGACTGGCTGATCTTATTTCCCTTTTTCGCGAGTTCAAAGCTCTCGCTTCCTAGCGGAGAGGGGGGAAAACAAAAGATGCTCGTTTCCTCAGCTGTACCGACGCGGGGGAGGGGGGCGACTCTACAATAGAGGCATTGTTTGTGGCCGGTGACAGGAAAAACTCCGACCTCCGTGTTGCTGTGCATTTTTTATTTTTTCCTTTTCCCCCCCACAAGCTTTTTCTTTAGCCCGGTAAGCTCCTTTGACCGCGAGACGGAGAAATCAAACTTGTTTTGAGAGCACTACCTCGGGAGATTTCACCGCTCACCGATTCGATTTCCTAATGTTGCTGTGTATATTTGGTTTTCCCTAAACAAATTATGTGTGGAGATACGCAGCTTTTGCATGTAGGGGGTATGTTCTATTGACAAATAAGAGAAAGCGTATAGGTATAATTCTATATCCACAGGCTTCGCAAGGGAGTCTCTACTTTCTATAAAATATGATTTTTATTAACAAAACATATAGTATACATTTTTGTAGTCGCCATCGATGAGCATATAGGGCGGGTGAGACATGTTAGATTTAATAGCAACAAGAGATGAAAAGCTTATTTTGCCGAGTATTTGTGCTATGATTTAACTCATATTAAATAACAATGAAATCCCACACAAACAGCGTAATTATCAAATCAGCCGGTGCGTAACTCGTACGGACGGTAAACGCTTGCTCAATGAGGGCTATCGTTTTTATACTTAACAGTTGGCACCCCTGGCGATTGACAGGACCTTACTCTACAGTGGCGCCATCTTGATGAGTGCAAATGCGATAGTCCTCCTACCACTTTAGCGCTCACCAGTTGGTGCCACTGTCTTCGCTACTAGCAAGTGACAGGACCTTACTCTACACTGGCGCTAACTGGTGAGCGCTAAAACGATAGCCCTCATTGTATTGCGAAATGGGCGAAGTTCAAGTATTGTTGCGAGCAAACTTATCGAACTCTAATTATGTGGCCGTTCCCAGCTATTTTATACCGGAGTTTAAGTGGAGTTAGTGAAGTATATTACCCATGTGTTTACTCTGAATTTTGTTTACTTATGGGTATTTTTGGGGAAAGAAAACACAATTATCTGGTTCCCAGAATTGCTTTTAGTAGTGCGGAAATAATTGGCCTTGGCTCCAATTACGTGCTCGTATATTTTTTGAAACGTAATAACGTGGTACGAGTACTGTCCTTTTGATTACAGAAATAAATTACGAGTGAATATTAAACGACCAAAATAATTACCGACGCTATACAGCCGCTGTTAAGCCTACATACATGACATGTGACTTCCAAGTCCAGTCGAGCATCGCATGACAAATGCTTCTAATGCCCACAATTTCGGTGTTCCATAAAAGTATGCCTCACACACAGAACACACTGCCCGTCAGTGTATCCGGAGGAAGCCCCCTCCCCACCTGACCTTTTCCGGACCCGGTTCCCTCTCAGGATTCCTTATTTACCCGTTTTTCCTTATCAACCAGTACCATTCGCAACACATTACTGGCAGCTTTGTTGATGAAATTGAGAATATTAAGCAGGGTCTATAGATGAATATGGGATTAAGGGATTGTTCAGATCATTTCATTTGACTTATTACCTTCAGACATCTTTTGACGATGTCAACACGAAATATTCTTGTGAATACATTTTGAATTGAGCGCACTTGTGAATCAAATTGAAAAGTTCCCAGAACATAACTTTGCAATTGGGATGGTATTTGATTTTATTTCAATGGATCGAATGAATATGATCTCAGTCGAAAAGGATCAATTGACTTCAATCACTCAATGTAATAAAACAATTTGTATGTGAAATTAAAAATGTGCTTAAGCCCTTAACAAAGCAATGAGGATAAAAGCTAATGGAAGCTTTAATCCTCCACGAGTAAAAATATTAAAGTTTTTAGTTGTAAACCTCTCATGCAAGTACTCCGAGTAATAACTATTCTTCAGGAGCCTTGTTCTAGGCTTTACCATAAAACTTAGTCATAAAATATGGATATATTATTTCGCTTTATGAAATATTGTTTCGAGTGCGGCGTGCGAGATTACAATTTGTACAAAGTTTGTTTTCCGCTCGCGTACAATTTTATCTATCCATCCGATAAATTATTTTAAATGTTGTTTAAAACATTTTGAATCAGAATTCACTAAGCTTTGTAGAATAGCTTAAAGTAATAAACTTGGTTGAGGCTTAAATTGGTTATTAGGAATATAAGTAAATTTATAATTATTAAAAAAAAAAGATACAAGATTTACCATTCAGTAAATACGTATTTCAAAAACTTGGTTTTCGTTGTATCATATCATTTGTATCGAATATGCTCGTGCCAAAGTAGCAATGCTTTTGAAGTTTTTTCCACTTCAACTGGTATATTGTAGGTGCTTTGTACTGCGAGTCGTGAAAGCCCCTCGTCTAGGGCGCATTGTTTAAGCGACACGATAGCTGCTTTTTGACTGCATAATGGTGTCGATAGATCTCCATGGGGGGCAGTAATATCTGTTGATGCTGACGAGAAAGAGGGATATTCGTATATCAATTATTCGTTGAGTTTTGATATGTGAGCAGATTTGAACCTTTTACAGGGTAGAGTTATTAAAAAAAATGATACATACTCGTAACTTATTAAATCTTATGGTTACACCTAGTAAAAACATTTAAAAATCTCAAAAGTACCGTTGTGAAAACCTTTTATGAAACGTATTTTTTTTATCTACATCGCGGAAGCTCTTGGCCTGTATCTCACCTGATGGTAAGTGACGATCAGGCCAAAGATGGAAGCGAGCTTCACCCGAGTATTATCGTCAATTTTCTCAATTTCATTATTTTTAGTGTAAAATTGAGCTTTAAAATGTTTTAATGTCGAAAACGTTGAACAAAATACTTACTTTAACATTAAACAGTAAAACTAAGATTTTTTTCTCGTAGTAGGTATAAGTAGTTATTAATTAGTTTATAATTTTCAAAATAGGTATAAGTAATTTGAAAACTTTTTATCTATAAATCACACATCCCTTGTAACGACACTGTCCCCGCGCGCGCGTACATTCAAGGCTGCTTTTTAGCTGCATAATGGTGTCGATAAAGCTTTCTGCATTCAATTAACGCCCAACGCTCCAATGCTTAAGGGGAAAATCATTTTAGCGCTACGAAATTGTCGCCAACGTTACGATGTTCATGTAAATAGAAAAACTTTTTGCTGACTTGAAGTAGGTTACATCTGAAGAAGTGTGAAAAGCTTTTTTGTTACAATCATTGAACTATTGAAGCTCTACTGAATGGTTTTCAGTTTGAGATTTGTTTGAAAATAGCATATAAAAATAACATATTTATAGCCAGCTACATAGCAAAAGCGGTTTTACGTTTACTGTACGAGTATGCGATGTAACACACATAAATATCGCATTTTTATTTGAAGTAGAGCACCTTTAAAACGAACAAAATATATTCGGTGGGCAGCGGAGCCCAAGTAGAGTGTATATCCGGCGGAAATACGTAACGCCTGCCCACCCCCTCCCTCCCACCACCCGATTTCCAATGGATTCGTTTTTTGCGCCTCTCGTCCCTACTCGCGCGTAACACATCATGTACTTGTAATACAATTTGTTTTATAAATACTTTGTCAGATCGTTGAGTCTGAAATCGCTCGGCAATTCTGTTAAGAATTATGAGCTTGAGATTACATATTTGCTCTTAAGTAGGTGACGTTGGCGTGACTCGCAACGTAATGAGGTTCGGTATGTTTTCAGGTTGATACTGTAATAAATATTAATGCTTTCAAAATGTTTTCAGTTTCTTTATTAATTTGCTTGTTTAACTGGAGAGCCTTGATTTAGGATGTTACAAATGATTGAAAGGATTGTAAGACAAGATTTGGTAATTTTGATAATTGTGCATCGTGAAAATTCAAATTATACTAGTTAAATTACTTAAATGGCTAGATTTGTTCTTAATTAAGAAAACGAGAGATGATAATTTTATTGGTTACTAGCTGACCCGGCGAACTTTGTTCCGCCTTAATGGCAATAAATAAGCAGACTTTTTTTTTAATTTCGAACGGGATAAAAAGTATCCTATGTCCTTCTCCTGGCTCTAAACTACCTCCCTGACAATTTTCAGCTAAATCGGTTCAGCCCTTCTTGAGTTATAAGCGAAGTAACTAACACGACTTTCTTTTATATATATAGATTTTTTCAATAATTACGGTCAGAAACTCTTGCCTTACAACTTTAATGCCTATGTCAAAACGTTAGCTAAACGTTCTAAGACAAAACTTTCAGGCTCATTGTAATGATTTAGCATAGTGAAATTATGCCAAAGACAACATTATACTTCTCGCAGCGAATCCATTATTGCAAGCTTGATCCTGGTTGTCTATTCAGTATTTACATGCATACTAATTGCTCCGAGCCGTGTCCCGACTTGTTGGATTTATTATGGAGTCCTTACTCCTTTGAAGAGATTTTTTTATATAAAACAGCGACGCATTGAATGTACCGTGTTGATATTCTCTTTTGATATGGCAGGAAGGTTTTTTATTTCGTAAGTTACCCCTTTACTGGGATGCCGTGTATAATTAGGTTGCATTCTATTTATATTCTTTGTCCAGCAGTGGACGTCTTTCGGCTGAAACGAACGAACGAACGAACATTTTTCCATACTGTTGTAATCAAATTGTGAAAGCATGGGTTTAGTTGGAAGTTGGAAAACTTTTGGTTTAATTTACTTAAGATATTTGTTGATAATAAAATATACCAAGATATTGTTGTATTCACATAATAATATGTGTCATGTTAACTCTTTTTCTTTTCTTCACCTTAAATAATGGGGCCAATTTGAAAAATTTTTAGAATAGGGATTATCCCTATTCAATTTATTGAATCTTGCCGAAGGATATGGACTTTCTTTTGTCGCTAAATTCTCGAAGAGGGGTAAACCAGGGGATGAAAGGTTTTTAAAGGGATGAAGGGGTTGTATGTTTCAGTATGCCCTTAAAGAAATGTACGCGATGTTTCATTACGGAATACTTTAAAGTATTATTAGTTATCATCAGAACAACTTAGCCTTCAGAAAAGTATCGTATAATATTACCTAAACTTCCAGAGAATTGTTATTTCTGGCTAATTAATTATTTTTTTGTATTCTTCTTACATGTGAAGGGTGGTGTATGTTTTTTAAAACCTTGAATATAAAATTTTAATATTGAAAGTTTTGTAATGAGCGTCTGTTTGTATCGGCGCGTTGTGTTTGGCAAAATTGCGATTTTGACATAATTGTTAATGCGGAGATATAACGCATATCATGATGTGCATACGTCATAACGCGGTGACCCTACCTTCATTTGAACGCGTTAAAAATCGCTACTGGTGTATCCACTTTGTACCTGTTATCTTTAATTTAACTCTTCCCAAAACCACACGCGTGTAACTGGAGGTTCTCTCTCGTGCCCACGTCAATAATTGGAGCGTTGTTCATGTGTTTTTTTATTTGCAGCGCTGCTTTCGCCGGGGCCGCATTGTTCGTGCTTGCCGGAGCCCCCCGACGCCCCCACGACCCACGTAAAGCGGTTCGTATTTTTCATTGTTGCTTTAAAGCCTTATAGGTTTTGCTTTATTTATGCCCTTTATAACTCCCGTGGAAGATAAATGCCCGCGAGGCGATGTTCTGTTTTTGTCACGGTTTAATGGTTTCGCTATACCAGAGCGCGATAGCAGCTAAATAGAACAAACTCGTTTGCCGAGGCTAATGCGGTCGTTTTACTTTTGTTTAGAGTAGAAATGATTGTATTTATTTTATGGAACAAAAGCTGTAAGATGGTCGTGATTTGTTTTGAGATCAATTCTGTAGTTAGTTATTTATTCCCCAGTTTTCAATTTGATTCAGTAACTTGGTAGGTATTTGATTTGCCATATACCTCGACTCTAAATCTTTTGGCATACCTCTGACATGGGTGCGTTAAGAGGTCACTTGGACTGTGGCGTGATTTGTGGTGAAACATAGACTATACACGTTTGGTTGTCGTGCCACCCTCGTCACGTTGCACCCACGCAAGTATGCCAGAGATTTTGATGACCGCTTTAAGCGTTTTCTAATAGTAACCTAAAGTCTAGTTGACTATTTAATAAAAGTAGCTACTTTATCTAGATAGATAAGGATTAATATGCAGGAAGTTTCGTATCCACAAGCTACACAGTCAACAGTTTAGACACGCGGAGATAATGATTTACAGTGGGTAGTTTGTACGTGTCGACGTCCAGTGCCTTATCGAGCTTCCGTACTCGCCAGTTCGATGCGTCAGCGTGTATACATGACACGGTTGAATTCTCGCGTGGGGGGTGCAAAAATATCATATCTAGCTGGACAGTGTTGCGTCTTGTATAGTTAATAGTAGGTGCGATGTTGCAACAAAAATGAATGATGATGAGCTGGCGACTGTAAAGCCTTATAAAGTATAAGTGATTTTGTGAAAACAATGCTATTTCATTAGTAACTGTGATATGACATCACTGTTTTATATGTACTATTTTAAATTCATAATTTTAGAAAATACAAAAAATTTACGTCTGAATTAAATAGGAATGTTGTTTCAGTGCTACTAATCTTTTCAACAGATACTCAATAACGTAAAAATTACCATGTAGCCGTTGTGCTTTGGGCCCTAAGCCTACAATCTGGGTCTCGTAGGCTACAACGCAATATCTGTCGTAGTCAATTTAGGTGATCTTTAAAGCTACGACACTAGTTGACTACGAGGCTACGAATGTACTACGAACGTTGTAGTGACTGCTACGAGGCGAACCAATCCAATGCATAAAGTAACAACGTGTATTGTATACCTACAACACCATTTGTAACCTGTCACATAAAATTATGGAGGTGGTTTGTTCAGTCCTTTATAGTACTCTGTCACTGTATAAAATACAAAAACGATTGAGTTTGACATTGTTCATTTTGAGAAGGAAAAAAGACTTATTATGCACCGTATTAATTTATTTTCATGACCGTAACGTAGGCGTTATGTAATCCAAGTAGACAAATTATTTGACATGACTGACATTAACCTAACAAGGGGCATCATATAATTTATTATACCTTACACTCTAGGGCTCATACGTAACGTCATGTTTTTGTAAGAGGATACAATACTTTTCAACCGACTTCAAAAAAGGAGGAGGTTCTCAATTCGACCCGTATGTTTTTTTTTTTTTTTTTTTTTAACTGACGAAATTAAACTTTTCTGATGTTAAAAATTACGTAAAGTAGTTGAAAATGAAGAATAACGATAACTACCGATTCACGACGACATTCGATGGACGTATTTCATCGAATGCACTTTTCTAATTGCAAATTTGCGATTTTTGATTGTTTTCTCGTGCGGTTTTGAGTATTTAGTGTGTGAAAGTGTGATAGTGAGTGTAATAATAGTGAGTGAGTGTTAGGAAGATGCCAAACCATACGTACAGTGCTCGTGAGTACGTAAACATGGTTTACTGTTACGGGAGGGCACGTGGAAACGCATCTGAAGTCGCATCGGTGAGTAGGTACCTAGTTCTAAACTTAAAGGAATGTGTTTTTTTTAATGTAGGGAGTAAATAATCTGGTAATTTTGTGTACAAAATACTCCCGCGATTGCGGTAGGTAGTGGCGGAAAGCGCGTAGGTACGCTCCAATACACACACACACACACATAGGAAACAGCAAACTAATTTAAAACGAACTTTAACTTTAGTTAGTCAAACAAAAATACCTATTTACACTACCTATTTTACGTGGCTTCCTTCAGTAGACTATCAGACATGATAAGCGAGCGATCCGCGTAGCTCGATGGGTGCCGTAGTTGAAACGTATTGCAGTATTACGAGCCACAGTACAGTTGATGTCGCACGGAAAATATTCGCTAAAAATTCTACTTTAGTTTGTAATTTTTTTTTTGGTGGATAATGCGTTTATATAAGTCATAATAGATCACCTAAATAAATATGGCGAGGATTGAAATCAACACCCTGTATAGTCTGATAGGCTGTCGATTAAATACAACGCTGCTTCTGGTACCGTCTACATCTACAAAATTCCCAGTTAATTGATCTGTATCGCATTTAATTGATATCTGTTGGTCCAATAGAATTCCGGGAATTAGGACCTCAACTCAACAAACGGCTTAACTGAATGTGTGGGCATTTATCTCGTTTACTCAGCATGGAAAGCCGATAAAAGAAAGAGATGGATAGAGTCGATATTGAAATCCTTTTATAGAGTACCGTCACAGGTCGTATCAGTCGGATCTATCGCCAAAGTAAGCCGGTTAGGTAAATCCAATTAAGAGGAATTGAAAAACTGTATTTTTAATGGCGTCCACGTCCCGAAACCATTAACATGGGCAAACAGTTCCACGAGTATTTAGTTTCCTAAGTAGGGTAGCTTTTGAAGTTAGATCTGAGAGAGGGGTGACTCTATGGATAGGTATGAGTAAATAGAAAACGTTCAGACTTTTCTAATTACAGTGCAGTTTTGAAACAATATGCTTTTTGGTAAGCTGTTTGAAGTGTTGTTCTTTACTATGTTATAGTGTTGTGTTTTGTATATTATGTACTTAATCTCGTCATTCAATTTTTGTCTTACATATAATAATATACTTCACACGAGAATTATTTTAGAAAATATTAAACACAATGTACAATTTATTTCGAATTAATTTAATAAAATACTTTGTATTGACTTTGAGCTTATATGGGAATAGAGGATTTAACTGAGGCTTGCTTCATATTTGAACGATTGTAATATGGAATCGTTTGGCGGTAGGTTATAACGTTCTAAACCATCAATATTCAGGAAAGGGCGATGCATTTTGGAGCTCCGGTTTGGACTGGATTTTATGTAGGGTAAACATAGTTAAAATACGCGTTCGCCGCGTGTGGTTCCCTGCTGCAGTTGAAAGATTAATGGCTATTGCTACTGTTTGGCTGCCGATGTGTTCGGTTGGCAAGTGGTGGTAATATAGAGGTTAGAAATGATGTTATAGCGTGCAAATTTGGGAATCCAATGGTACAGTTTTGGCGACATGTTACCATAGCGTATAGACCTTAACCACGTGCGTTCCCTTCGAGAGGCCACTGTAGAAAACGAAGGTTTCGTATACATAAAGATTTAGCAGGACCTCTAAAACAAATGTAGCCAGAATGATAAATTTGTAGGTGTTGTAAGTTGGACGCTACAACCTGCCGAATGTGGTCACTCAGATGAACTATGTCAAATACGAAATTACTGAATCTGACCAAATAAGATGATTTTGATGGATGGTAATATTTAGGAGGTAAATCGTAGGGCTACATACGAAAATAAGAGCTCTGGACAGTTACTGCAAATAAAGAAAATCTAATCAAACGATGGGCCCTCAGTTCTTCAGTGCACAAATTTTACTTTAATGCTACAAATTGGAACTTAAGACTAAGTTTCTTTGGTAAGGTTTTAATTTTAGCAGAAGTAGCCACAATGCTACCCTGAGAGTACAGGGTTTATATATTCTACTAGTACAGAATAAAAGCTCTAGTAAAGTGAGCCCTCGGAACACACGTTTTAGAAAAAAGTTATCATATTTAGAGACAAGGTGGAAGGTGTAATAATATAAAATAATATTATAAAAAACGTAGTCATTTCGTAGTACAAACTTAAGTATCTGTATGGTGTGTAAATATTTCCTTTCTTGAAATAAAAGTGACTCATTTATGTGTGAACAAAATATTCGTATTAGGGTAACCACACATCAGAAAATTAATGGATAACTAGAAAAAGTGTCCCTACACAAGTTATACCACGATTAAAAAAATTCAAGATAAAGTTGTAGTTGTTGTCACTTGACATCAAATAAATCGCACCTCCCGCGACAAGCACAACCATTTAAAAGCCTAGTTCTAAACTTCGTTTCATTATAGGAAAGGTTTTAACCCCAAAAATGTGTCTTTAGACGGATCCAGAGTCACTTCTTCAAAAAATAAGTAGTTTCGCTTGAGCCAACTTTTATGGCTATAAAACTGTTAAGTTGGGATTAATCGCTATCGATCTGTTAAAGAGGACACGTGAGATCATTATTTGGTTTTATAACCATTAAAAATGGTCTAAATGATCCCAGAGGTGAGCCCAAAGTGAGGTCTTTTTTCAAGTCACATTTATGGTATATGTTAATCGTTTATTTAATTAGTTTTTCTTTAAGGATTTTTATTGGGCTTTCAAATAACACCAATATTGTTGGGGCACCATGATTGTGTCAGAAGAAAATTTTTTAAAGTTCGAGTCGCCGAATGTGCGGTTTATTTGATGTTGAGTGTATTTCTATAGATAAAGCATAATAAAAAAAAGTATAGGTACTGATAACAAAATCACCATACAGGGCGATTTTCACTCAATCGTCGAATTCAACTCGGCTGGGCAGCGTCCGCCGGGAAGCTTCGCGATATTCTCACGTCCGAAATACCGCAGTGTCTTAAGACTGACCAGTGTGTATTGCCAGTGATGGTATACGGATCTGAAACGTGGTCGTTTACTATGGGCCTCATGAAGGCTCAAGGTCACCCAAAGGGCGATGGAGCGAGCTATGCTCGGAGTTTCCCTACGTGATCGAATCAGAAATGAGGAGATTCGTAGGAGAACCCAAGTGACTGACATAGCCCGCAGAATCGCTAAAATCAAGTGGTAGCTTGGCTGAGGCACATAGCTCGTAGAGCTGATGGCCGCTGGGGCAGGAAAGGTCTTGAGTGGCGACGACGAGCTGGAGGACGTAGCGTGGCCAGGCCTCCCACTGGACCGACGATTTGGTGAAGGTAGCGGGAGGTACATGGATGCGAGCGGCACAGGACCGGCCATTGTGGAAATCCTTGGGGGAGGCCTTTGACCAGCAGTGGACGTTTGGCTGAAACGAACGAACGATTCACTGCTATTGATTAATGAACCGCGGCAATAATCGATTTTGTTGTATCACAGCTCTAAATCTATTCCGTATCACACAATGCGTAGGCACTTTAAATAAAATAATTTTTAAGTCGTATTTAATTAAAATAATCAATAGACTCGGATTTATCTCAAAATACCTCTAAGGCAATCGTACAGAATCTAGGTATTCTCGTACTTATACTTTTGTTTTGAGTTTCCTAAAAAAATCGACAATGTGGTTAACATACACAAAATCATTACGGAGAATTTAAGAAGCAAGATATTTCTTTAAATACTTTATATAGCAATAATATTTGAATACAATTTTAAACTGCAAATTTTGTACATATTAATGCTGTAAACTATTTTTATTAAACAATGAGTTGGGCGAGATATTTCTCATGGAATTGTTTTTTAGCGTGTGTTCCGAGGGCTCACTTTACTAGAGCTTTTATTCTGTACTAGTAGAATATATAAACCCTGTACTCTCAGGGTAGCATTGTGGCTACTTCTGCTAAAATTAAAACCTTACCAAAGAAACTTAGTCTTAAGTTCCAATTTGTAGCATTAAAGTAAAATTTGTGCACTGAAGAACTGAGGGCCCATCGTTTGATTAGATTTTCTTTATTTGCAGTAACTGTCCAGAGCTCTTATTTTCGTATGTAGCCCTACGATTTACCTCCTAAATATTACCATTCATCAAAATCATCTTATTTGGTCAGATTCAGTAATTTCGTATTTGACATAGTTCATCTGAGTGACCACATTCGGCAGGTTGTAGCGTCCAACTTACAACACCTACAAATTTATCATTCTGGCTACATTTGTTTTAGAGGTCCTGCTAAATCTTTATGTATACGAAACCTTCGTTTTCTACAGTGGCCTCTCGAAGGGAACGCACATCCTTAACCTACAATGTTTATGTTTTAGCGACAACGATTGGCGTCCGGTGGTTTGCGACTCTCGTACCCGACTACAAAGCCAGCTGCGGTTGCAAAATCGAATCCTGACTACGGGCACATTTATAGAGCGTTTTACGAACACGATCCTTTTGGTAATTGGTAGTTAATTACGACACATTCGATCGTTCGTTCATTTCAGCCGAAAGACGTCCACTGCTGGACAAAGGCCTCCCCTAAGGATTTCCACAAAGACCGATCCTGCGCCGCTCGCATTACGACACAGATATCAGTTAAAATGTTTATTTCGTAAATAGGGTATTTTACAGAAATTAAAAATAGACTTTACTGGAGCTTTGTAATTTTTTTTAAATCGACAAACGAGTATCTGAAATCTGACGGATTTTGTTTGACCTAAACTGCTGTTATTCAACCAGATTTTCATGAACTAATTTCAACATTCCTAAAGTTATCGGCAATTAAAGCCCATAACTCCTACCTACGATGTATAAAATTTCAAAGGTCTAATACATTAAACACGCATATGATGTCCGAAGTGGTTGATTCAATATGGGTTTAGAGAAGACTGAAATACCATTTGATTCTTTTTTCACTGCCTACGAGTGTATCTACAATAGACAGACAATAAATAACGCAAATAGTCAGGGGCAGTAATTTACGCGAACACGAACGGTGTATCCATCGTATTCGTAGACCACAGCTGCGTCAGTGAATAAATATGAGAGTCCATTTGGCGGTCTGTGATAAATTTGTCTGTGTAGGTAGACCTATAGCTCAGTAAGAAGGTTTTTTATTGCAAAAATATAATACTATAAAAGCGAAAGGTCACTGACTGATTGACTGACTGACTCATTCACTCACTCATAACGAAATCTCAGAAACTAGAAGTGCTACTAGTCTCAAATTTTGCATGGGGGTTCCTTTTAGAACGTAGGTGCTCACTATGATGGGATTTTGCAAAATTCAAACCCTAAGGGGGTAAAACGGGATCCACGCGGACGAAGTCGCGGGCGGCCACTAGTTAAAAATGAATTGTGAAATAATGAGCAACGCAATTGACATTTACACATTTCCAAAATGAGAGCGATTACATTAAACCGCTTTAATATGTACTTACATACTTTTAATATGCGCTATAACCGATTTTCCGTTGATATGAGGGATGTATTAAATTATTATCAATTAATGAGTTTAAAATTAATAGGTGGATGGCATAATAATAAAGTCAACACAGATTAACAGACACGAAATTATAACGATTTGTCATCAGAATGTACCTAATGTTTAGTTAGTAACCTATTATTAGGAAAAACATACACAATATTAACTGTTAATTGATTCGGTACTCAGAATTCTGAATCACTTATGCCGATATTGGCAAACTCGGTCACAGGTGCTAATAAATAAATATGTATGAGGATCAGGGCGTGGTAGCTCTCGTAGAGCAGTCATCCATCATCACACATTATCGTACAGAAGTTGATATCCTTTGTAACATATTGACTTACAAAACTTACGTATTCTTTTCGATTTTTTGTGTGAGTAAAATAAAGATTTATTAAAATATTAAACTAACAATGCGATAAGTACCTAGGTACTCGTTAGGTGTTTTGTGAGTCGATAAAATTAGAAAGTTCAAATTGCAAATTATATACTACATATAAATATTTACAAGTTAATGTGGGATAAAGTAGTACATTATAATGAGAAAGTCTTCTTCAGAAGCTAGATTTTTTACAATACCAATTTCGCTATTTACTTAAAAATGCTTTTATATTAATCTATTTTACTCATTGCGTAAGATCACAAATTTTACTGACATCAAAGCTTTGTTTGAATTTGTCGTTGAGAAGTTAATTGTTTGGTTATTATATATATTTAAAGCTGAGGTTTCTAAATGGAAAATCGATTTAGTTGCGTAATTGCAGTACCTATATGTATAGGATTAAAGGGATGTGTTTATGTTCAAGCGAGCTTAATTTGTATTAATACTTGTAATAATCCACAGATCCCAGCGCCATCTCCAACGCCATCAATCAAAATCTGTCGATGTATCGTTGAAGTGTCGCGCTAGGACACGACAAGAGATATGATAAATAAATTTTAATATTCAAAGAATTTGGCGAGAGAATCTTGGCCGACTATTTTGCTTTCAGTGTGCTTACCATGAGTTTACGTTAGGTGTGCTCGCTAGCGAATACGTCAAAAAAATCTATGAAGATTTTATTTTTTTATAGTAGCCGCTAGAGGCGCTGCACAATATGTCGTACATTTAATGTCATTTTTTTACGCAGTCGCTAGCGAGCACACCAAACGTAAACTCATGGTAAGCACACTGTTGAACTATGTTGCAGTCGATGATGTAGGTAAATGTCTCTAGTAGGTACCTACATGGTACTGCCGTAATAGGTTCTACTGATTTTTTTTAACCAAAAATGTAGTCTGATATGCGGTAATGAAACGAAGTAAACAAGAAATGTAGTGAAAGAAAACATGTCAAGGCAAAGTTAGTAGTCTAATATTTTGTAATAAAAAAATAGTTTCGGTAGAGCTTGCTATGTAACTCTATTGCAAGTGTTTTTACTTTACTAACATGAATAGAGGTAATTTATTTTAAATCTATCATTATTTATTGTATTGTGACTTACTCGTATGCTGTACACGTCTGTCTATACTCAAGAAATACCTATTGTAAAAGTAAATAAGATTTTTAAAGGTTAAACTGTTACCACGACTGACTGCGTAACACAATAAGTATCTGTGTAATGAAGCACGTACTCGTAGGTAGAACCAAACGCGAATATATTTGCGTGAAGCATTTAATCCGAATTGCATTCAAAACCTTTTATTATAAAGGGCGTCATTTCACCAGCCTATTCAATATTTTAACGCTCCAATTTTAAAAATAAGAGCTTCATACGAGTACATTTCAAAGCCCCAAATAGCTCGGCTAAACCAATCGTACAGCTTCCATCGTTACCGGTCTCGTATTTTATTCCACGGAACTGTTTCCAATCGAATGGCGTAATTTTTCGTCAAATTGTGGCTGCCGTTGGATATTCCGGCCCGCCGCATCAATCACCCTGTCGATACGTGACGCGCCCAGACTTAGAGGCACCGACTGTGAAATTTTAGCTATATTTTTAATACTGTGCATAATGTATGGTGTCATTTTTAACGCCTGACAAAGAGATGTGTGAAATATTTAATAGTTTAAGGCCATTTTGGCTGTGACTAATAATTCAAACTGATGATGCGTAGAAAAATGTTGCGATAAAATTGAAAATTTTATTTTTATTTTTATTTATAGTCTCGCTTCCAGCTAGAATGCCACAAACGAATATTTTATACACTTTACGCCTATCTTACAGGTTTTAATGTTGATAAAATATATTACTATGTGTTATTTCTAATTTCAAAACGCTGCAGTTGTAGGTTATCCATTAATATAAAGAATACCATGTTTTATTAAGTTTAGCATATAGGTACTTGAAATTTTTAGCAGCTCATAAAATTATAATTAATTTTGAAATTAGTCCGTACGATAAACAGTTAGTTACTTACTATATTTTCCTATGTACCTATTCGCAAACCCATTTTAAAATAAGTGACTATAGAAAATTGTGAAATTGCGCATTGTTCCCGACATCTGACCTATTTTCAAATTAACATGTGTCTATTCCGTGACATCAAAAGCCTAGGGCTTTTCAGAAAAACAATATTTTAGCTCACAACAAAGGTTACTTTGCAAAAATCAATTTTCCGTTTCCATAGTTTTCAATTCAATTATTCTATGCATATGAGCCGGCGTCAGGCAGATGGAGATTTATATTTTAGCAGGAAGCCAGTAGTTAATGCAATAAACAATTTTGAAATGATTACAGAATTTAATATAATAATGTTTTGTTACCGTGTAGTTTACACGTTTCTATGAGTATCTATGTGGCTATAACAAGGATAGTCGCTCCCATCATTATTGTAAAATCGACAGCTTAATTTGCAAATTGTTATTCAACCACAGTTACCTATTTTTCATTTTGTGTGTCTCATCCAAGAGTCGAACTCAAGACAAGTTCTAGACAGACGGTCTCTTTAAATAATGACAAAAATTATAATAAATGAGCAATCATGATTCAATTTATCTTTAAGTATTCTCCTCCTCTGTTGCTAAATTAAATAATACTGCTTAGAAGCCGTTACCTCACAGAATACTATGTTTAGGTAGCATTCAGTAAGGCTATGATATCGTCAATAACCATCTGTTTGCCGATATCAGCAGATTGCCTTAGGTGTTGTTTATTAAGGAACACATATGTTTGCCGCCGCTGATTGAGCGTGTTACTCAGTCGAACGGATTGCACTTAGCTGAAGATGTGGCAGAAATTAGATTTCCTTGCAGCTCTCATAGCGGGGCTAATTGTGTTCCACTCTGTCTACGGTATTGCTAATGGTGCGTAATAAAACAAATAAGTGGCTGGGTTGCACCATCTTACATTGACTTTAACAAACGTCAAAAATCTGTCAAACTCCATACAAAATACGCTGGTAATCGTTGTAGTTACGGTCAAAGTTAGGTGGTGCAACTCAGCCTTTTTTATTACCTAATGTTTTTTCTAGACTAAGTAGTTTGTTGATCGCTAAGAAGCTCCTACGCTTTTAATTAATTAAGGATAATGTCGTAGTCTGTAAATACGTAAAGTTTACTTATTTTTAAACCCACTTACTTTTATTATCTTTCTCTAAAAAGATGTTTAACTAATTTAGTCCAAACCTTTGTGAATATAACATAAGATCGGTGATAATATACAGTCCTACGTACTTATTCTTTACTAAAGTATACACACGTGCTATTTCAGATAAGCATTCAACGTACTTTGACAAAAAGCTTACCTACTTGTGCGCTACATCACGCGCTTCAATAAATCGAATATTCCTTAGCAGCGAGGCTGACGCTACCCGAGAATTTCGTTTAAATGTAATATAATAAACATAAGTGTATACGCGCCTGAAAACGCGCCGAAAAACCAAAACCCGAAAGAACCTTAGAAAGGATAGTGAATTTTAAACAATGTTTCCATTAATTAACTTGACACACACAATAGTGCTTGAAAGGAACTCAAAGTGCATCTACATTTTCTTAAATAAAACCTTTTTATTGACAAAAGCGTTGCGAAAGATCTAAAATGAGGTGCTGTGTCTAAGCAAGCGAGGTCTAAGCTTTATTGCTATGGGAATAGGTGTTAGTATCGGGGCAAGTTTGTGGCATAATTTGAGTATCGCACGTAGATTGAGGAGTGGAGTGTGTGAGGCCGGGCATTGTCTGCCGCGAGAATGTATTGTAGTCGGGAAGGGCACTTGCCGGTACTTTGTCGGCCGTGTGAATTGAACCTGTGTTGCGTCTATGTAGAATAATACAAAATTCTACGTCTTTATAAAGCCTTGATGTATGTAAAGCACACACTTCGGGTGCTCGTAGTTCTATTCCGGTGAAGGGTGCGTCACGTGCATTGTATTTTTTCGTAAGAGGGCATACATTTAGTTACGGTAAAATATGTTTGTAAGATTATTTACGTTGTGATGTTTAGATGTTTGTAATTTATGCACTGCTTTAGGAAAGAAATAGTATTTATTTACAGCAGGTTTTTTTTCTCTACAGATGTCGGCGAAGCAGCTCCATCGATCACACCCATGAGCACGAAGAGGGAGCGAATTGTAAGTTTGTCCAACAAATAATAACTTAATATAACGTGAGTCGAATCACGAAAAGGCGTAACTTACAAATTGGCGATATTGAGTTAAACACACCATGTTATTTAAAAACATTCATTTTATAACCTCACATAGACCGTACTGAATTCTTTGGTAAAACAAATACTGACTGTATTGACAGTTAAAGAGGGTCGAAATGCACATTTTCCATACTTAAAATTATCTTTAAATGTCGCTACTGTAAAATTGATAAAAATCAGTTACGTCTTTTCGTGATTCGACTCACGATAGTAGGTATTACTGTACTTTGGGCTGTATATAATGATTTTGAATGAAAAAAAAAATAGTAACACTATTTCAAACGTTATCCAATATTTCTCTTGTTTAAAAATAAATATCACACTGTCAATTTCATCGGAATTGCTACTACATTATGTAGTTATTAATTTTAAATGGGCTCTCGGTATACAGGGTGTTAGGTAAATGGGTATATGAGCCGACATTAGCCCATGTTAACATATGCATATAAATGGTATGGTGAAGTCAGAAAATTGATATCATAATTTTAATTATTTTAATTTTCATACAAATCTGATTTTATAAATTTTATTTTGTATGAACATTTCAAAAATTAAAATGATGATATCAAACTTCTGACTTCACCATACCATTTATATGCATATGTTAACATGGGTTAGTGTCGGCTCATATACCCATTTACCTAACACCCTGTATATGACATGATATCACAAAAAAAAACACGCACATTTAACATTTTCAGTTGAGGCAATTAAAAACCAATTTCGCCTGAAAAAATAACAACCTCCCTCGTTATTTTTGTCCAAAATACACTATCCTACATAGAGAAACAATTTTTAGTCAGTAAAATGAAAAATAACACTAGTAATTGGCAGTTAAAAACCGGGAAAATGACAAAAATGCCTGGAATAGCTTACAAACAATCACAAAAGAATATTGACCTAATCAACCTAGTTGAATAATGATTTTAATCGAGAAAATTAATTGAAAGCAATTTGTGATTGTAAAAATGCCACTCCTCGCTTTGCTGTGTAGCGTTTTTCTTTTGTCTCCAAAACAGCGCGATGAAAAAAAACTATTATTGACAGCTGAAAGAGCGGGAAAACGCGAAAAAGGTACAATACAGGCGCAAACAAATTGAAAAATTGTGATTGCTTACGTTCACGGGCGCTTTGTGTGAAGTGCGCTCAGCACGCAACAACATGGAAATTAAAGCGTGTTTTATACGTATTCGTTGCGAACGTATCTCATTATGTATGTACGATGGAAATAAATTGGGGCTGACTATTTGTCGAACACTTGGTTGCGAACGTTCCCGATCCGCTTCGATTCAATTTGGCCCAAATTTAATTGCAATCGAATTGGTTGGGCGGAACGAAAGCCTCTTGTGGAGATTATCCTTGTAGCTAAAAAGGTTTGGCACCTAATTAATTTTGATTTCCACTTAAACAGAAATCCAATAATACAGTCTTTAAAATAATTCACACAAACGAAATGAACTAAATAGGTACTCGGTCAAATAAATATTATATTTTCTCTTTTGCTGAATATTCTGATTTCTCATTTTATAATAACTACCTCAAGGTCTGGTGCTACGACCATTAATATTATTTTTCACTGGCGCTTGAAAATCGGAGCAGACGTTACAGGCAATACGGGTTCTTAAGTTGCTTCTACATGAAGTGGCAGGTTAATTTGGGAACGTATATGGCAATCTTTGTTGGTCTGACAAACTAGTTTTCGTATTAATAATAGTGGTCAAAGTTGTATTTACTCTTACAAATACAATGTAATAAGAAAAACATGCCTACAAACGAATTGACAACTTTGTTCTTTTTTACAGTCGGTTAATCAAATTTAATATTCAACATAGGGGAGAGTGGGGTAAGACGGGGTGGGGGGCAAGACGGGGCGACCGATCCTGAGTGCGAACGAATTAGCCAATCAAGATCGTTTTAGCACCTGACGCCGCACCGCCATTACGGCAATCAGTTATCGAAGTGAGCGGACAACGACACTACGCCTTTGATTTGATTTCTGGAAAAAACTGTTTTTTGCTAAATAGCTAGTGATTTTTCTATTTTAAACTGGGCGTGTATTTTCCGTAAATAATAACACCTCGCAATTGATTTAAAGGTTATCAAATGTGAAAATAACAACACTAACAGGTAAGAACTTGTTTTCCTCATTGCTGCGTACTGGTTTTATTCAGTTATTTTTTAAATTTTATTTGGCACTAGCGGCCGCCCGCGACTTCGTACGCGTGAATCCCGTTTTTCCCGCTAATTCCCGTTCCCGTGGGAATTTCGGAAATTCCTTTCTTAGTGCACCTCTACGGTACCTAAGCTACGTCCCTTCCAAATTTCAAGTGCCTACTTTTAGCCGTTTAGGCTGTGCGTTGATCTGTCAGTCAGTCAGTCAGTTTCTCCTTTTATATATTTAGATACGGGGGCATGATGGGGTAGGAGTTAAGGGGCAAGATGGGGTATGAAGGCAAGGGACATAGAAATGTCTAATTTTACTATTTATTTTATTCTAGAATGGTGAAAATTATAAAAAAAAAACGATTAAGAAAAAGAAAGAAACGGAAGAGGATAAACAGCGAAAAAAAGAGTTGAGAGAACTTAAAAAATCTCACAAAAAAACCTGCAACTAAGGAGAAAAGAGTAAAAAAGAAGAAAAAGGGGCTAAGAATAGATCATTACACGAGAATAGTGACAGCAATACTGAAAATACACCTTGTTTGTATTGTAATGGCCTATATTTGGACTCAAATGAAGGCTGGGTTGCTTGTTCAGCATGCGGCAAATGGGCTTACTGCAGCTGTGCAGGTTTAGGTGACGAAGATGCAGCAGATACCGTGTTTACTAGTGAACATTGTGAAAAGTAAATAGTCGTTTGCTGCCATACCCCATCTTGCCCTCTTATTGGTACCCCATCTTACCCACGGGGGTACCCCATCTTACCCTAGGGGTGGGGCATGATGGCTATAAGGGTGTATTTCTACTTTTTGTTTTTTTAAATTTTATTATGTTGATTAGACTGCAAAATTACACGTTAACAATGAAGACTGATTATCGAAGAAGATTATAAGAATAAAACAAATTAATAAAACTCTTTACGGTCAATTTTATTTACCATCAAACGTTAAGGACCCCGTCTTACCCCACTCTCCCCTACTTGATTTTATTGAATTACAAAGTTATACTATTTTTGTTGTATGTATTCTTTATATCAAAGACACAATCGAATATTTATATCAAAAATAAGTTTTCTCAAAACAATATTACCGAATAAGTACAAAGTTAAGATACGAAACGAATACATTGTATGAAAAGTTGCGTACAAATTCGATTATAATGATTTTAATCAGAAAACTTAACAACATATCAAAGTACCTACTTATAAGTTTCCATGAATCCGAAACTCAATAACAAGTTCATACATCAAAGATATCTCATTACATCGATTCAGCACGTCATACTCTACGGTGACTGGCGAATATGAAAACTTTAATCCATCGCAGTATGTGGTGTGACAGGCCGGTGATGAGGGTGGGCAACTCGCTATAGATGCCCGCTGACAGCTGAATTACCACCAACTCGATATTACACTTTGATTTTTCGACAGGACCATAGGCTGGACGTATACGAGTATAGGTACACGGTCGTCCGCCCGTCATTCTGAACAAAGGAAATGTCGCTATACAATCGCGTTAAAAATAACCTATCTGTGAAGTGAGGTGGAAATGATGAATGAGCAGATATTGGGGAGTAAAAACTCGTTAATAATAACGAATGTAATCCGGTTTTAAATTAAACAAAATATAATAAATTCTACCACCATAGTTAAAACAACTTTGTAAGCACAGGTTCTGGTAAATTATTCTTCAATTTTGTATAGTTTCACAATTCGGTCGTCTGCAGGATTTGTAAAATTTGTATAAGATTTGGATGCATTCCCATGCTCAACATGCTCTCTATAGTCTAATACAAATCTTTCAAGCCCTGAGCATGCCCCAAGCACGCTCGTAGCAATGGAAATACCTTAACTAAGCGAAGGTAAACTACTCGGCTTACAAAATAGAGATGGCATAAGAATAGTACCAGTGCCTTCGCTTTTGCATTATTTATGTACTAGACTGACGTTCTGTCCTCTGTGTTAATTTATGTAAGGTCTAAATCTGTATTTCCTTTTCAGGGGCCAAAACCCACACAGCCTGGTCCGTGTCAAAAGCAGGCCTGAAAATGTATACGCCCTGCAAATGTTATGAGAAGACGGATGGAAAAACACTCAATATCTTCAGGTAATGAGATCAGCTGTTAGATATTTATTAAGACTTTTTTGTTGCACTATTGAGGTTGAGATATGTTTGCCATTTATGACAGCTCGACATGATCTCAGTAGTTATAATAATAATAATAATAATAAAGTTATTTATTCGCTCCAAAATTACAGTAAGTCTTAACCTATTTAGAGATTACAATTCAAGTGAACTATTGGGTTAGGTTACGTCGGCAGCCGTACTAGTATAAACTGTGTCACAGCTGCCTGCGCCTTCCTCCCGAGGATCTGTATCATAATTCTTTTAACAGGAAAAGAACAAAACAATCTAATTAAATTAAATTAAAAAAGTAGGTTTAAACGACGCGCCCGGTTCGCGTCCCGAGACTAGTTTACGTATCCGCGAGAGGGGCGGCGCCCTGTGCGAGGTTTAGCGAGTGTTAGTTTGGATACTTATAACTAGGGGGGTAGGACGTGGTTCAATAGCTCGAGCCAGAGACCAAAGTCCTCTGATGAGTATGATACCACTGGGAAAGGGCGTCGGACCTACGTGGCGAGGGGGTATGAAGTTCAGGAAGGGTGGCAGCGGGATTGCTACCGCAGGTCGGGAATGAGTATCACATGCACTACTCGGTAAGGACGAGAACCGATAGGCTATCAACGATAGAACGTCTCGAATCGACAATTAGATCACCTGACCGAGTTAACGAGGTATCGAATCAAGCCAGAGCCGAACAGTTAGGGTTAGTGGGAACAATGTGGATAGCTATTCGCTAGGGACTCTGTGCAATGCAGCCGAGGGAACGATAGACGCGCGCGCGAACGTCTGGCTGTTGCAATGGCTCCCGAGCGAATGCTAGGCGCCCGCGGTCGCCGCCGTCTCATATATTAGCTCGGTCCGTGCGGCGTGCGGCCGCGCAGCCGTAGGGTTGTCAAAATCTCCGTGTTCGGTGCTAGGGCTGTCGATGCGTCGCGGGGCGCGTCACATCCTCCCTTGTTTTGGAGATTTTTACCTGGAAAAATCACAAGTCTGGTACATAAAGGTTCTACATGAACAACTATAATTCGTGTTAATAATAAATAAGTTATTTTTGGGTAACTTCATATCGAGTAAAAATTAAAATATAAAACATAACTGAACTTGTACTTGATCATTAGCCCAATAATAACTCTTTATTTAAAACATGATAGTACATTTATTTACTTATAATAATATTAGCTAACTTGGTCTTGAAACAATGTTATTAAGATACCCTTAATTTTTTTTTGCTTACAATGAACTAATTAAACGCTAATTTTAGCTAACTTAGTTTTGAAACAATGTTATTAAGATACCTTTAATTTTTTTCTTTCAATTAACTAATTAAACGTTAATTTTAGCTAACTTAGTTTTGAAACGATGTTATTAAGATACCTTTAATTTGTTGCTTACAATGAACTAATTAAACGTTAATCTTAGCTAACTNCTTGTAAAAATGAATAAAAGTGGGGTCCCTTTCAAGTTGTAAGTTTTCATTACCACGTGAAAATAAAAGCTTTTGAAATAGTTTGAAATATCTGTGCTCGCGACTTCGTACACGTGAAAATCATTTCATATTTTTTCCCGTTTTCGCAAAATTTTTCATGCTAATAGTAGCCGATAGCGTGATGGTATGTATAGATGGGTAATTTCCACTTCGTTTGTTATTTCATATTCATTTTTGAATCAGTTAGTGGATAGTTAGATCCTCCATTCTTATAAACTATCTGTTGCACATAGGGTTGCCAGGCGTCCGGCCTTAGCCGGACATGTTTGGCTTTTTAGGGACTTGTCCGGCCAAATATAGCCTTGTCCGGCCTGTCCGGCTTTTTATTTGGTTGCCGCGCCAGGCAAAAGTCGAGCCACAGAATCATATGACAGCGGGGGGGGGGTGCAATTAGTGACAGCTGACACTAATTTCACCCCCCCCCCCCGTCACATGTTCGGCTTTTAGGGTAAAATGTCCGGCCAAATGAAGCACAAAGTCCGGCTTTTGTGATTTTGGACCTGGCTACACAAAATACGTAATGAACTGCAGCATAGATATAGTTGACTTGAAACATGGCGCTAACTTGAAACAACACGTCGAGTTGAATTATGGAAACCTTGAGGGGTAGATTCAGCTAAGCAGGATAACTAGGTGCCAACCTTCATACTCAAGCCTAACTGCTCCACTCGGCGTACATACGTAATTGAATGAACTGAATAATGGGTGATGTTAAGCTACAGTATCGGTAACGTGCATTTGCGAGATAATACTCAGATTAGAGCAAGCAGGAACATAAACATTAGTCAGGAATAAGTTAGTCTCTTCAGTTATTTCAACCGGCAGACAGTGGCTGAGTTTGTTCAAATCACCTCAAGCGCACTGGCGTATCGCGATTACAGCTCATGAGTTAATACCTCATAATACTATCATCTTCAAATCAGTAAAATATTATGAGACAATATGTAAAGGCTCTTTTAATATGAGCAAAACTTATTTTACAAGCTTTTTACAAGCTTTATATTGACTTCACTTGAATTTAAGACCACTTCTCCTTAAGCGATTGAGCTGAAATTTGGTATACTTATGTAAGTACGATGACAATGCAATGTTATGGTACCATTGAGCTGGTCTGATGATGGAGTCAGGAGGTGGCCATAGGAACTTCTAAACGAAACGACGGAATCGCATCGAGTTTGGGTTCGTTGGATTTGTCTTTTCGAGCAGTTTAGTGCTAGATGATGTCCAGGGTCATGATGATGGATTAGGCAGGTGGCCATAGGAACTCCTAAACGAAACGGCAGAAACTCATCGAGTTTGAGTTCGTTGGATTTTTCTTTTCGAGCAGTTTAGTGCTAGATGATGTCCAGGGTCCTGATGATGGATTAGGGAGGTGGCCACAGGAACTCCTAAACGAAACGGCAGAAACTCATCGAGTTTGAGTTCGTTGGATTTTTCTTTTCAAGCAGTTTAGTGCTAGATGATGTCCAGGGTCCTGATGATGGATTAAGGAGGTGGCCATAGGAACTCCTAAACGAAACGGCAGAAACTCATCGAGTTTGGGTTCGTTGGATTTTTCTTTTTGAGCAGTTTAGTGCTAGATGATGTCCAGGGTCCTGATGATGGATTCGGCTTCGCCCGCGTGGAATTTTGTCTGTCACAGAAAAACTTTATCGCGCGCGTCCCTGTTTCAAAAACCGGGATAAAAACTATCCTATGTTCTTTCCCGGGACTCAAACTATCTCTATGCCAAATTTCATCAAAATCGGTTGCGAGGTTTAAGCGGGAAAGCGTAACAGACAGACAGACAGACAGAGTTACTTTCGCATTTATAATATTAGTTGGGATATGTTATTCAAGGTTAAAAACAATAATACTGTAAAGTTTCATCAAAATCCGTTCAGTAGTTTTTGCGTGAAAGAGTAACAAAACATGTTGACAATTGACATCCAGACATCCAGACATCCATACAAACTTTCGCATTTACCTATAATATTAGTAAGACTAAATTAAGTTGGTAAAAAACTTTCATTTTAAGTCACACAACAAAATGGCTTACATAAACTCAAGTTTCATATTTCCAGCAAACATGTTTTCTGATGCAAAGATTTTTAAATAAACATTTGACTTCAGAATGAACATTAACAGCCAATAAAATAAATCTTATTACCGTCCAATTAAATGATTGTAAAGCCAATGGAGAACTCTATAATGAACATTTCGTTTCCTGAATAATATGTCCGTTTCTGAAGCTGAAATAAAGCGTGACGCACACTGAATTCAAAAGGGAGTCGAGGCTTGTATTCCACAGTTCAATAATTATTTGATAGATCGTCAATATAAAATATCCTTATCATTGGCTTTAGTTTACTGAAATAGCCATTACCGAATTCGCAGGGTGCAGATTTATTGAAATATCTACTTTTATCGGTTCAATGATCACCGGAACTTTTCCATGATGCATACACACTAGTTGTTTGCCCCATAAGCATTATTTTGCTTTAATCCAAAGTTAAATTTATTTTTGTAATAAAAAAAAAACAAAAATAGTCCAGCCGTTCAATTTTTTTCAGTGGTTCGGTCCCCGCAACAACCTGCGGTACCTCCGCCGCCGTGTGCGCCGTCAGCACAATGTCTGAAGACCCGCACCTGACCCAAACTGACCGACCCGCTCCGCACAGAGCACGCTCCGCTTTCTGTGTACGTCGCACTTTACTCAATCAACCAATTAATTTAAATACGTTGTCGACCCATACACATCTTTTTGCTATTATTTCTTTAATTTTGATTGCTTAGTGGCGCAGAAAAATAACTTTTTGTTTTAAATATCATAGAGCAGTGTTTTTCAACCTTTTTCATGACACGACCCCCCTAGTATGGAAAAATATTATGGGACCCCCCGACCGTTCGCTTTTTCTTTCATGCACTTTTCAAGGTCACAAAGATGTTGTAGGGACCAAATTTTTCAATCCATACAACTTATGTATTTGCATAAATTAGATTTCGGATAAATCTACACTACATACATAATATCTTTAAAACTTTACTGGTTTTTAACGGAGGTAGTTTTTACGACCTCTAGCGAGTCTTTGTAGACAAATATGTGTTATCCTGGATTGTGTTGTTAAATTTAAATTTAGTCATGACAAAGGAGCAAGCAGCGGGAGAAGAGAACGCTTGGCTCTTGTTCTCGTGAAAAAGGACATAAAATGCAAGGATCTTGGATTTTTCTTCGAAGTCTATGACGACCCTCTGTGCAGCGACCAGCGACAGTATCTATGGATCCTATTTCCGTTGTTACCGAACACCATTGATACCTCATCCTTTGAAGGTGACGTAAAATATATTTTGTGCATGGAATAAATAGGGTGAGAAAATTGAGATGGGTTAGTCTGAAATGACAAAAGTTTTCACGATGGACACTTACACTTACACCAATGTTCATTCACACCATCACGTTTATCGTTTTCTGTGGTCATTGCGGATTTTGAACCCATCATTTAACAACTTTTCTTTAATAATTATTTTCACTAATAAAAGTACCTAACTCTTCACAATATTGGATTTAGTGTGTAAAAGAATTACTTCCTGCGTAAAATATTTTCCATTCTAGTTTTCTTTTCTTTGTATTGATATTTTCTGCAGTCAGTGGAGATTGTGAACAGAGAAAATAAAAAATATGAACAAAAAGCAAAAAACGTTTATGCAGAAAAATAAAAAAGCTAAAGCATAGGCCTTTTCAAAGAATCTAGGGAGACGCCGGGCTTCGATCCCGGCACCATCGTACATATTGACGCGACCGCTCTACCAACTGAGCTACGCCTCCGATAGGAAAAGCGGGCGAATTGATGAATTAGCTTGCAAAATAGCAGCATAAGGGTTGGTTGTTTGGTGTACGAGTATCTACATTATGTAGTAGACTAGACCTAGACATAGCAAAAACTATTTTTAGTTCCGTTTTTTACCGATAAATTATTACAATATTATTATAAGGACTATTTATTTAGATTATTATTTTATAAATAGAAAGAAATATTTTATAACTTATAAACAGCTAAGCCCGATTTCCTCTTCCAAAGAGGAATGAGTTCAGGAGTATTGATTTTGATGAGTGAGCTTATTATTACTCTTTTTACCCTCTTTGTCATTTTCGGCTCGACTCTTTATTGCATGTAAATGTATTTTTGTATTGCGAGGTAAACGGAGTCATTTAAATAGAAAAACTGCTATAAAATAGGAAGATTTTAAAACAAAAATGTGTAGTCTTATGTGCTGGCGACTGTACATTGCCACTTTTCCTTTGCCATTCAACTTTATACATTGAAGTTTTGATAATAGAGTCGATTATTAACTTACAGTATTAATACCAGTATGGTATAGAGTATAGACGACAGCACGTCAGACAGTGTTGTTTCAAACTCGTCCCTATAACAGCTGCGTAAGACTTACAGTGTCTAGATTGACGTGCCGCCGTCTGTACACCAAGCAGGTGCTTTGATTAACCTACACATGCGATGACGAGATAGTTTGATTGATCGCAATTTCCTCTGCAACGTAGATTGTATGATCACAAAGACTTCGATTTATCAACTGTTGAGCAATATCCTCTGTGGATATACAGGGTTATTTATAAAACACCAGCAACGCAGGACTAAAGCTTCGACCACACCAACGCGTGCAGATCGCCATCGCCGGCTCGATCACGGCGCGACCATAGGCCAATGACAGGTCGCGCGAACTGTCATGGGTCGCCGCACGAACTGTCATGGGTCGCGCGATCTGTCATGATATGAATGTGTTTTACAAATATCCCTGTATGTATATCCACAGAGGATATTGCTCAATAGTTTATAAATCAGTCTTTGTGATTATACAATGTACGTTGCAGAGGAATTTACTTTTTAGGCCTAATTTTTAGGACTTGTAATAATTACTAAAACACTTAATCAAAACAAATAAGAGTTACATTCGTGAAAAATGTCACTTTAACGTCATTTAGGCCTATTCGAAGGTATTGGCTAGGTCACAATGCTTAATGACTACGAACAAGCCGTTCGTGAATGCACAGCCTTAATTATTCACAGCCTTAATTATTCACGGCCTGGTCGATTGACACATAACTTGACCGATATTACGTGAACTTGACCTTTCGTCATTTTTCATAGCAAAACCGAATAGGAATAAAATCAGCCGATATCCAGTACATTTTAACCAACTGTGCCAGAAACAGTTAATCAGAATAAACTATGTAAGAGTACCTATCTAATTGACACTATTCGCCAAAAAATTGAAATCACAACTTATTAAAGACACTTATTTTTAATTACCCGTAGTTATATTAAGATTTTTGGTTGCATTGTATTTGAAAAAGAAGTTTGAGTTGACAAAATAGTGACGTCACAGGCTTAGGTACCTATATTGCCACACAAAATCTATGGGAGAGTCTCGTTTTAACAGTTTTAAAAAGTATATTAATTTATTGATTGGTGGTGTCAAACAACCTATTGAAACTTGTTTAATTGCTAAATTCTCACAGTACTTATTATTATTCTGTGCTAATACGGAATTTGGCAACGAACAAATTGTTTATTTGTTGTATAATGTAATAAGCAAAGGTAAGTAGGCAGTTCTAATGTTTGAAAGCTCTCGTAAACATTACAAAACAACGTTATAATTTGAGTGTATGAAAACAATAATCCTACTCTTGAAAGCGTACATCGTTATACGATACTTGTACAATTTAATATTATACAAGTACCTATTAGCTAATTAGCACGTAATAACTCATGAGTTAAGAGGCCTACTACTTCGCGATATTTTTAAAGTTCTAAGCAACGTCATAGGTGAAACACAATATCTGGTTGCACCAATTTACTGATTCCCTTGATAGAGTATTTGATTACAAAAATAGACGGCCCGACCATCGAAGATGGTGTAAATTGGACCTGGTCCCCGAGCATAACACCCGCTCGGAAGGAAGCACTAACATCTAGCTTCCTTATTGTGGTTGAACATCTTATCCCACATTGGTGACCCCGACGTGATTGGAACGTGACCTTCCATCACCACCATCTTCGGCATCAGCCTCCGCCATCCTCACCATCTCCGCCACTCCGTCATCAGCTCCAGTCTTCAACAAGCCAGCATCCAGCCTTCAGGGACCATCGCAGATCGGAACCGACTTTCTTGGTTCCTCGGCAGCAAGCAACCGTCACTTCACTGGTCACGGGTACAGCTCTGGCCCAGCTCCACGCCTGACCATCGAAGACGCCTCCGCTCACTATCCCGACTCACCGTGAATAGAGCACCGCAACCTGCTCGTCTCGACTCACCGCAGACTTTGAGCACACTGGCACTTGTAAGCTCATCACGCACAGACTGCTGAGCTCATCCTGACGTCATCCACCTCCGGTTCTTCCGGGGGGAGTGGTGTGGCGACATCTACTCGCCACTACAAACTAGTCTACCAACAGATGGCGCTGTCACTACTACACTATGGCACACTCCGCCGCTCATACAAACCTGCATCGCGGTGACGGAGTTTTATATTCCGCCAAGTATATATAGACAAACCAAGATGGTGTAAATTGCACCTTGGTCCCCGAGCATAACACCCGCTCGGAAGGAAGCACTAACATCTAGCTTCCTTATTGTGGTTGAGCATCATATCCCACATATTCATCAAATTTCAAATGCATGTCAGGTTTGTTTCGTTCGAAACCCCTAGTTTGTAATTAGAGCAAGTTTTGATTGGCTCGCCGTTTGTTTTTTGTTTTATATCTGGTCAAAAAATATTTTCTGACCCGTAAGAATTTGACCTGCAACCACCTACAGGCCTTTAGCAGTCTAGGTAGGCTGCTATACTATGCTATGCTATGGTATACTTTCACAAAAATAAAACTACTAATGTCTCGTATGTAGAGGCTCCAGTTTAGGGCGGTAAGAGTGTCTGAAGAGGCTAACGGTACAGTCTAGCATAGCCTTTCCCAAAATGGGCGATACCGCCCCCTTGTGTGCGCTGCAAGCCCAAATGGGGCCGTAAGAGACCCAGAAAAGAAATCGGGTGTTTGAAGTTGTAGTGGTTTTTAAACAGGTAAAAAATTGGAGCGCAAAAAAATAATTTATTCCCAAAGTGGGCAGTAGACAAAATAAGTTTGGGAACCCCTGGTCTAGCATGTTTTTTTTGTAAAATAGCTCCTATTAACGACTACTTAGAAATGAAATCGTCCCTAAAAACTGAAGTGCTCATTATTTTCAAAGGGATTACGTTTATTTTTGTGTACATTTATTAGAGACAAAATGAATAATTTTCCCTTGTTGTGTGAAAGAGAGAAAGATATGACTCTATCACTGTTTGTGAGCTACATTTGTGTGGGTTTAGAATCGTCTTGTGTTGTCTGGAGGCGTCCACACGTGGCCAGCGTGGCTAGTGGCTTACATTTTCAAATTAGAAAGGGTCATGCTGTTGCAGAGTAAACTAGATGACCTATGTAAACTTGTTTAACGCAAAATCTTACCGATTTGGTAAGATTTTACATTGAGCGCGTACATTAGCAAGTCTATGTAACAACAGTATTTTCGAAAACTTATGCGAATGAATGATGCTATTCTCAATATGCAGCTTAGATAGGTATGCGACAGTTTTAGTCCGAGTTTGTTTCATATATTATTCTTTAAACAGGTCAAGATTTAATAGAATTGCAGTATGAATAAATGTAGGTACTTATATTTTGAACAATTTGAAATAATACAACAAGCGTACAGCATATAAAAACGAAACACAGTGAAATAAGCAAAACGTTTGGAGCACACTCTTGTGTGTATTAAAATCGCGCATTGGCAGACTATTGGAATAGCAATTAATTTCGGTTCGCTTCGTTTTGAAGCATCGATCGAGTGTCGCGGTCGCGACTCACGGGGGTGTTTCATAAAAACGTAAAACACAATTCATACTTAGCTGTGTATTCGTAGACGTATGGTGCATATGAAAGCCACACGCCCGTATTCACAAACGAAGAACGAAGCAGCAAATCGAATACGGGCGTTAGAGTAGGCGCACACCGTTGATTTTTCGTCGGCCGATAGTTTAGTCGGGCTGTTGATCAGTATGGGCATGTATGGGAGTGCGCACACTACGCCGATTCGATTTGGCCGATTCTTCATACAATTTGAAATCGGGCACAACTATCGGCCGACTAAAAATCAACGGTGTGCGCCTACTCTAAGTGTTTTTTTATGTAAGACAAGGCAGATTTATTTGACCGCAATCGCACCTGGTGTTAAGTTAGATGCAGTCTGAGATGGTACATATTAAACTTTGGAAATTTCACACTGCGCCTCTAGTCCCAAACTAAGTGTACCTCTTATACAACGGATATAAGCATACGAGTACTTGAATACTTTTTTAAATAGATAGGTAATCTATTAAAGCACACAATGATCTAACCTAGAAAAACGCAAAGAGAGTTGTGTTACGTTTCAGTTCATTTAGTTATGATGATCTTTCAACTGGACACTTGCCAGTGCTTACTGAGAGATAATTTCCAATAATACCTAAACTTTCCTGGATATTACATCTATATACAGTGTGTCCGGGCATGTAGTGATCAAACTTTAAGGGCGTAATCTATGGACAATTTTATCGGTGAAAATACTTTAAATTTGGGGCTTGACCCATTTCTCGCATATTTACAAGGATTTAAGTTTTTAATTTTAAATTTTCACCTCTTCCTTCAAAAACAAGTGATAGCGTGGGTAGTTTAACATTAATAAGCAAAAATTTTATATCATGCGATAGCCAATAAAATTATCTATTAGTAGAATTAGAAAACAGATACAAGTTTCATACATTTTAAGGGTGTAAGAATGGATTTAATTAGAAATAAACATGATTTTTTTCACATCTTTTTCAGTTATTTCCCAACACAAGAAAAACCAGGTCGTTAAGGTATGTTTTATTTGCATTGTATTATTAGTATTTGAGCCATTCTACAAAACGAATGTAAATTTATTAGTCTACGTCTATTAGTTTCGACGTAATTGTTGAACAGAGATACCCATTCCCAGCGGTTTCCATAGTAATCGGAATAGGTTGTGTGATTCTTTCAGGCAGTGCATTTTCGCATGTCGCGTGCGCTATGGAAACCGCTGGGAAGGGGTATCTTTGTTCAACAATTACGTCGAAACTAATAGACGTAGACTAATAAATTTACATTCGTTTTGTAGAATAGCTCAAATACTAATAATAAAATGCAAATAAAACATACCTTAACGACCTGGTTTTTCTTGTGTTGGGAAATAACTGAAAAAGATGTGAAAAAAATCATGTTTATTTCTAATTAAATCCATTCTTACTCCCTTAAAATGTATGAAACTTGTGTCTGTTTTCTACTTCTACTAGTAGATAATTTTATTGGCTATCGCATGATATAAAATATTTGCTTATTAATGTTAAGTTACCCACGCTATCACTTGTTTTTGAAGGAAGAGGTGAAAACTTAAAATTAAAAACTTAAATCCTTGTAAATATGCGAGAAATGGGTCAAGCCCCAAATTTAAAGTATTTTCACCGACAAAATTGTCCATAGATTACGCCCTTAAAGTTTGATCACTACATGCCCGGACACACTGTATATAAAAGAAAGTCGTGTTAGTTACTTCGATTATAACTCAAGAACGGCTGAACCGACTTAGCTGAAAATTGTCCGGGAGGTAGTTTAGAGCCAGGAGAAGGACATAGGATACTTTTTATCCCGTTCGAAAAAAAAAAGTCTGCTTATTTATTGCCATTAAGGCGGAACAAAGTTCGCCGGGTCAGCTAGTTTCCCATAAAGATATATCGATAATTGTGTCTGTGTGGTGTAAAATATCGATACATTTATCGAGTGATTACATAACATACACCACTAGTCTTTCAGTTTCGGTCGAAAACTACTGCGCGCGTTTTAGATTTGTTTCCGATAGGACACGTGGAGTTTCCTTTCCAAATAATTCCAGTTTAATACAGTGACCTAAAAACTAATGATTTGGTGGAAGAGTCTACAAAAATTTTCAAAAAATAATAATTTATGTTTAAAAGTGCTGAAATAAAAACGGGAAAAGTCAAAACAGTTTTTTATGGGACAGAAGGAAAACGGCAGACGGATCACCTGATGGTAATAAATGATTACCGTCGCCCATAGACACCCTCAGGCACGGAGACATTACATACGAGTGCATTAATACGCTCTCTTCTTGAAAGATTAACTTAGCTGCTCATAAACTTGTAACAGTGGTGGACCAACAGCCTCATAAAGGTAGTACCTAGGAAGGCGCTGGATGCAGGCCGCTACCAACCGGTTAATATGGAAATTAATGCGGGAGGCCTCTGCTTAGCAGTGGGCGTCCTATAGCTGAAATGATGATGATGATGAAACTTGTAAACTATACTCAAAAAACATATTGTACCTACAGATATTGTTCATTTGGACAGTTACTTTTATTCACCACGAAATTGTTCCTAGAAAAATTATTACAGGCTATTTTCATAAAAAGGTCTATTTTGTTAATAAGATATATCAACAAGAAACATTTTTATACACAAGATGAATTCAGAGTAGGTCGAAAGCATCACCTTCAAACGACATTTTCTATAACAATGAGATTTTCAAAAGATAAGTACATAAAGGTTTAAGTACATAAAGGTATTGGATTAGCCTGTTTCAGTGCTACTGTGCTGAACTTCAAAGCATGATCCTTTAAATCTATAATACTGTTGTGAGAGGCTTATAAAAGGAAGATATTTTTACATTCACATATACTTAAGAATGTTTGCTGAGAACATAAATGAAAAGATGAATGTCTTTCTGTAAATGTTTAGGTAACGATAGAAAACAACCAAACCAAATAAATATGTTCAGGCACACAAATCTTACGTTTTTCAATAATCTTGCAGCAAACAAACTTTAAACCGCTATAGTTCTCTCCTGGCACCTTAGATTAATATAGCCTAGATAGTTTAGTCTTCATACACACACTTCGTCAAAAGTGAGGCAAAAATCTTATGTCATTACTGTCAAATCTTATGTCATTATTGTCAAATCTTAGGTCATTATTGTCAAAACGTTGTTATCAATGTAAAGTTTTATCTATACACATACAGTGTGAGTCACGTTAAAGTGTACATTATGATAATAGATAAAACTTGACCTATTTTTATCGACAAAAAACAGGTAAAAAAATTTTGGAGATTTAAAAAAAATATAGATTTTTTTTTCTACCAATTACTTATAGTAAAGAAAAAAATCTGCTTTTAAATTCGTGTTTTTTTGGTTATTTGATAAATTTCTCCAAAAAATGCCCCTATAACAGGTGGTTTTTATTACTTTGTATTATTCTCTATCGTATTATCTTTGTAAAACCAAAAATCACATGTCTCTATCCCTATCTTTTGCTATGATCGTTTGAACAAAAGCCTGTCACAACATTATTCTCCGCTACAGGGAGAGACAATTTTAATTTTAACTAAAATGCTTATTTTATCTTCTAATCTATTTTATATAAGTTATATAAGTTTTAAATATGCATTTTCTACAGAATCTGTTCCAGTTATTTCCATTATTTTTCTCTGTATGCAGCCACACTGAAAAATTTACATTTCGATATGTCCATCCGTTGACATATTTAATTATCCTGCTCTTCGTAGTTTTCAATCGTTGAAACTTGTTCAAACGGGAGACGATGAATTTAATTTCAAACTGAAATCATTTACAGAGAAGTGCCTTCTTCAGTGAAGTTATAATATGAAGACTTTATTTTGAATAATATTTCCAAGTATTGGTTTGTTAACTCAGTTGTTGCTTATCAGGAATGCGTGTTTCAATATAAGAGTTAAAATATTACATATCAAAATTATATTTTAATATCAATATTAGATTAGGTTTAGCTTCAGTTTCAACTAATTCTGAAATCATTAACAAATAGAGTATGAGCAGGGAATACTTAGTTCCTGACATCCTAATAGTATGGAATTGAGCCTTTGAGTTCCCTGGAAACTCAGAACCTCTAGCAAACAATAATTAGAAACTATCAGCACAGCCTTAGCCAACTATTAAGTATAGAATTCCATGGTGTAGGTACCAAATTGTTTGATATAAATTGTACAATGCATGAAGTCAGGTAGTTATTCTCAAAGCTGCGATAATTTAATTTTGGATTCGGAACGCTCAAAGATAGAAACATATTTTAAAATTTTGAAAAAGGGAGTAAAACATTTATTGGTTTTTCGTTTCTAAATAGTGATATAGATAAAATTCGAAGCCAGTGATTTTACTGTATTATCTTTAGTTGTGGGTCCAAGCAAATTCGTAGTCAGTGCAAACTCGCTGAAGTATAAATTATGTGGTACGCAAGCGTTCAATTAACTATAGTCCATGCGTATAAGGCTCCACTTTGACTACCTACATAGTTGTTGTTTCATGCTCGTGGTGACATCTCAGATTTTTTTTTATTTCAATTAGGGCCGGCAACTGTAAAAAAAATAATTATTTGTATCATAAATGGATATTATATTTCTCTTATACAGTGACACGAAAACAATAACATTGTCACCGAGAGGGCATCTACTCATCATCATGCAGAAGTGTCACAAGCAAGAGGCACATTTAAATATGTATACTATAACTCAAAGGTGACTGACTGACTGACTGACATAGTTATCTATCAACGCACAGCCCAAACCACTGGACGGATCGGGCTGAGATTTGGCATGCAGGTAAATGTTATGACGTAGGCATCCGCTAAGAAAGGATTTTACGAAACTCCACCCCTAAGGGGGTAAAACGGGATCCACGCGTACGAAGTCGCAGGCGGCCGCTAGTTAGCCGATAAATTAATAGTGATTAAATTGATAACGATTAAACACTTAAGAAAAGCCAACGCCGCCGTCTGCTGTTTACTAACCAACCTGTAAACGACAGTTATTCAGCCAAAATTGTATGAATTAGTCGTATAAGCACAGGTATAAGTACAAAGTTAATGAAATACCTAAATTATTATGAAATTATGTAAACTTAGCTAACAGCAAAATCATTTATGGAAATCAGGATGCCTATGTTCTGCAGTGGTCGTCCAATGGCTGAAATGATGATGATGATAGTTAATATTATCAAATAACGACACCTCATTAGAGTCATTGATTTGACAAGATACATAATTGCTTTTGCATCGTTCCAGCGCAGCGACTTGTGGATAATTACATTGTTTGACCGCCATGCTAATTAAACAAACTGTATTGTTGCATATGTCATCCAATTAACGGGAACAGATATTGAATTATAGGGGAGAGTTCGGTATATTGTACCGCCGGGTAAATTGTACCACCCTCATATTTCGTAAAGTATTTATTGAATGTCTGTAATTGCAACACTCAGCGATACACAACTAAATTCAATTAATATCGGCCATGTAGTTTTTGCCGTGACAACGAACACGTGTGTTTTATTTTGAAAAGTATTTTTTCATTGCTTTCAAGTAACTTTTGACAATTCATGTTTAGTTTGTAATTTTGTTAAATTTAATCACAGAGTGTTTCTAATATATTATTTAGAAGCGTAAATTAGTGTGGATTACAATTATTTGAAACATTTTTCGGTATTTATAAGCTATATTTTTTACTGATTTTTTAAAAACACTATCACCTAGTCGGCTAAATTGTACCAAATCAAGTTGTATGGAACTTTATCAAAGGATTTTGAAATTTTTTTAGTAAATCATATTTTGAACTTGTAATAGCGTAGTTATGTTTGACTAACAATAAATGAAAGCAAAAGAGTGGCAAAGTAGATTAGGTACAAGTGTGCGTTACGATAATTGGAATTACAAAACTTTTACTCAAAATCGTGATAACGTGTAAAACAATATCGATTGTCTATGTTATTAACTACTGTTCCTTTTCGTTACCTAATTTGTTAAGAATGTATCGTATAATATTTTGCCATAGATTTTTTATAGGCTTGAAATTTATTGAAATCCAATTTCGTAACGAAGTGGTACAAATTATCGAACCGGTTAGCTAAATTGGACCGATGCTCTGAACTCGTATTTTGTTGATTTGTGCTAAATATACAACAATTGTGTTGATGAATACCTATGAAATAGTAAGTTGAATAATTTATCTTTAATTATATACCATGAACATTAGCAAAAACAAAAGAAAACTATGTGTAAAATGGGATTGAAAAAACCTGGTCCAATTTACCGGACTCTCCCTTATGGTTTAGGCCTTGCTATTGCTATTGAGTTGATAGTAATTACAGTTAATAATTAATTTAGTTCCATATTGACATCTAATTACCATCTGCACTGCAAGAGACATCATAATAATGGTAGTTGCGATTTACTCTAAGCACTTTGCTTCGTCATAATAATTGTAAGCTACACTGCTCTTTCAAATTCTTTGCTATGATATGTGCTTCTAATATGAACACCAAAATACTTGAAGCGGACTTCATATTATCATAGCTATTGCTTTTAGACACTTATTTCGTTTAAAAGCGGCCAGTAATAAAAAAGTTACCATGCTTAAAATTAGTGATGTAACTATAATAACCTATTAGACAACTAATTACCTAGTTACTAGTTGTTGATAGTACTATCTCGGCTAAATGAGGAACAATCAGACTTATTAAGTACTTATTAACTTCCACGTCTTCTTGTATAAATTTCACGATCATCTACGTATTCACTTCACTTGACATTTCTGGATCGAGCAACGTCTTCCATCGTCACTGATTAACTAAAGGTAAATCAAAGCAGGCTTTTTATCTTTGACCAGTCAATATGCAAAGTGGCCATGTTTTCGGGCGTTTTACAGTTGCCAGGACATTATTGTACTGTATACAAGGTGGAATTTTGTAATGTCACCCTTCAGGTGAAAGTACTCTTAATACTGTTGATTTGACTGACTTTAATATCGTTTTACTTGACAATTGTGCACTATGAAATTTTTAATTTATATTATTTGCTATGTATAACTTGTTGGAGCATTGGATTCTCTCTCTGTAAGCCCTCAAATAGCTTTCTAAATAAATAAATAGAAAATTTTACTCAAAGAGAACATTCCTTCCTGCATTCAAAGATTTCTCAAAACTCGCTTGCCACAGTTGCTGCACTCGCTTGAGAGTGTTTCAAGGACGTAAAAAAATATTTTATTTTATTTTACACACTAAATGGAATATCGTGAGAATCCCTTTTTAAATGTGAATACTTGAACTTGACCGCGATCCCTTTCATAATTTTTCACAGTTATTGTATTAATGAACTAGTATCAAATTATCAATCGATGTTAATTCCATAGCTTATGTAAAATTCTACGTCTACGCTCCGACCCTTAAATTCCCATATTCACTGCCCCGAGAGCTTTCAGCTCGAGTTATCAAATGGCTTTGCATGTCTGGAAAACTGCGAGTCAGTGGACGAGATTAATAACGGGTTCGTTGAAAATGTCCAAACAGCTGGGTCTAAATTCTTCAGACCTCGTCGCAAAAACAGGCCGCAAAAGTTGACCGACCACACCCTCAACCTCATGCAAGAACGACGCCTAATGACACTGCAGACCTCCGTTGACGCTAAGGCATATAGGCAGCTCAATAGACAGATAAGGAAGTCCTTGCGACACGATATTCGCAACTTTAATACCAACAGTATTAAAGAGGCGATAGAGCGGAACCAAGGCTCCAAAGTGTTCGCAAGAGACAACTCTATTGGGGAAAGCCAGCTGACTAANGAATCTTTACGACATAAAAATTACAGCCAACTTTTAACATTAAGTCGGTGTGCGGACACGTAACGGTAATTAGAGAACAGAGGTTCATGAAATTAATTTAGACACAAATACTTCAAATAAAGGCCTATGATTTAATGCACAACTAGATAGGGTTGTGAAGTAACATATAAAAATACTTGCATGCCTCTAATTTGTCATTTTTAACGATTTAACAGCCCGGACACGCAAAAACTAGCTCATCTGAGAATGGCCGTTTTATAACAAAGATACAGAGTGTAAGCCAAATAAACTTTCATCGGAACTCTATCCATATAAACCGGAATTTATCAAGTAATAACGCTCAACAGCCAAAGTCCGAATCTTGGCAAAACCATTTGACGCTGATATCCGATGAGTAGCGCGAAGTAGGAACTTCGCAAAACTGTCGGAACTGGATCTCACTGCTCCGAGAGCGATCTCAAGTTAACTCTGATTAGTTAAGGAGTCGAACAGTTGTAATTACTTATTTGTTGAATTATCAATTATTTTGCTTGGGATTGGTTTAAGCATTCGCGCTATTTAAGCCAAAGCCATTTTATCAAGATCGTTCATAGAATAAAAATTATGAGTATTGACACAGAATAATAATAAGTACTGTATTGACCCAAATTGAGCGTTTGCTTTGTGTGTGACAGTAACTTTCCTCATAAATTAAAAAAACATTTTATAGTTCCAAAATACTGAACTGTCCTATGCATGACATTGACAGTGGGGCGCCACCGTCAATACCGGATCGCTGGTTCCGATTTTTGCCATGTTGGAAACCATATAGTCGAACGATGGTAGCGCCCCCCTGTCATTGAGTTTGGTGGGACAGTTCAGCGTGGGTCATCTTTAAAGCTTATTTTTCTTCTTGCTAGATAACTTTTTCTTTTCTGTTATGTGCCATATTGACCGTTCACAGAGGTTTTATTGCTTACGCGCGCTATGAACAAGGTTTTTTATTTTGTTTTTGTAAGTGGCCAGCACTGTCTGGACGGGGCACGCGCAGGGATAACTTTATTTAATCTGTGCCCAGTGGGTCTAGACAAAGTGCACATTTTAATCGCAAACCAGTCGAAAAGTGGTCGAAAAGCTTTTTTTTTTTGTATGGAGTTTTGACGGATTCGATTTTCGATTCGATCAAAAAGTGCACTTTGTCTAGACCCACAGTTTACTCCTTTCCGCTTTTTTTTTCAAGTAGCGACTTGCTTAGATAATTATTTTTCTTCTTTCTTTCTAGCCTGGATATGTGTCAATTTACCTACACTTAATTAAGTTTTAGTGGCTGCTTGAACAAGATGGTGAATTGTTTTCTCTTTCACAGGTGGTCCAGGAGTACGAACGGGCTGTGATCTTCCGCCTCGGGCGCCTACTTTCTGGAGGGGCTAAGGGACCGGGTATGTACCTACAATTTATTAACTTAATTATAAAATTTAGGTTTTTAATCAGGTCAAATTATGACAGTTTTACAAAAATCACTTTGTATTTTTCTAGCAGTTTACGTTAGAATTACATGGGAATAGCTATTATTTTAACACAATTTAGGTTTTGAATTTGGGTCACGAGATGATACGCTAATGCGTATAAAATAATTTCTTGTGGTTCCCAGTTTCACTAGAAATATTATGTAATATCAACCACATTAAAATAATTGATGCAATGTTTAAGGAAGTATTTTAAAAGAATTAAAGACGTTTGTTTACTTAATAAAGATAATGTACCAATCAACTGCCAAAGAAAACAGTAAAGTAACAACTGTATTTTTATTTGAAAAAGTGCCCCAATCGATGTCGTAAATAAACACACATACAAAATGACAAAAATAACTTGTGAAGGTTGTGTAAGCTATTTTATCGATTTTTCGTTGCAATCGTACTGAATTAATAATTAGAACTTGTAGAACAACAACCGATATTACATGCAGTAACCACGCCATTGGTCGAGTAATTTAGTTGTGAAATTACAGCTATTACAGCTAATATGATGCTGGAAAGGTTGGTATCCCGTCGTCCATATGTATTTTATTAATCAAAATTACACAGTATAGAACTAGAGTGACTGACATAGCCCGCAGAATCGCTAAAATCAAGTGGCAGTAGGCGGGGCACATAGCTCGTAGAGCTGATGGCCGCTGGGGCAGGAAAATTCTTGAGTGGCGACCATGAGCCGGAAGACGTAGCGTGGGCAGGCCTCCCACTAGGTGGACCGACAATCTGGTGAAGGTCGTGGGAGATGCCTGCATGTGAGCGGCGCAGGGCCGGTCTTTGTGGAAATCCTTGGGGGAGACCTTTGCTCAGCAGTGGACGTCTTTAGGCTGAAACGAACGAACGAACGAACACAGTATAGACAGTATACATTATTACAATATTGTAAAGGAAATCGTTTGGAAAAATTCGTACTCTTATATTATGGAACCAGAAAAGATTATTTACTATTAGAGTACTTATTATTATTCTGTGCTATTAGTAAAACTCTACTGTGGCAAAACACAGTGTATTTAATAATGTAAGAGCTGTCAGTGCAATAAAGACTATTTTCCCATATTTACAATGTCTGTATTGGACGAGGACTTATTATGCTTAATAACAGTCTAGAAACAGGCAATTTAGGTTACTTATTTTCTGTATGTCATTGGACATATGCATGCACTCGTACATTATAGTACCTATTGATTTTCATACACGTGCTTGTTATTTTTTCAGCCTATAATCAAGAGAGTAATCTAGTTTTTAAACGTACTTCTAGGTAGGTTTTAAAAATGCACGAGTTAGATAGTTCAACTAATTATTGTTCCACGTGTACCGCATTGATACTTGATACCTATGCAGTGAAACACTGTCTAATTACAGCACATTGCAAACACCTAATTGCAAATTAATCTACAAAGCCTACGATTAATTCGCGTCTCTGCACAATAACAAAGGTATTTTAAATCTGTCTTCGACTTTATCATCCATTTATCTCTACAAATACAGAGTGTGGTTTTGTAAAACAACGCTCATCTCAGGGGTGGTAGTGAACATGAAAATAATCACAAGAAAAATATAAATAACATTGTAACTATATATTTTTTTATTATGCATTACTTTGAATATAAAAAACCTTGTTCAAACGTCTCCTAAATCTTTCAAGACGGCGCTTGTTACCGCCCGCACCACCCCCGCGTACCCCGCTACACCACCGAGCACATGCGTCCGCCGCCCCGGGAGAGCAGGGGGACTGTCCGATAGCTCGCCCGCGTAATAATACCATTTTCCTGATTTCATGGACTTTTCCATGAAATCGTTAAAAATATTTTTATTTTGCTTCAGTGCAGTTTACACCAACCCTGAGATGGGCTTTATTTTACAAAACTTTACTTTACTTACTTTAGTAAAACAAATACTTAAATGTCTTAAATGTGTATTGCTGTTGGTGTACCTTTATCAATAAATAAATAAATAAAGCAATAGGTACCTACTACGAGTACGAGATATTCCGTGGCACCGTAGCACTGAATGTGCTCGTAGCCATCAACTTTAAACGCTACGCACATCTCGTAGTAACTTCGTTACGGCATCTCGGCTTACGTCTAGAGACAAGATTGTAAACGGCTCTCAGGATCAAGGTCAAAACATTTTATTTTTAATGAGCAAAGTATTATAATAAACTTTCCAATACCAACTTTCGGTAACAAAAGTAGTACGCAACATAATTAATCTTACGTTAGGCTTGATTAAAGCAATATTGATATCAAAGTGATCAACTTAAATGCATAATTATGTCAGACTGAAGTCGCTTGCGAAAAAACCATATAATATAAAATACTAGCTTTCCGCCCGCGGCTTCGCCGCGTGGAATTTTTCGGTTTTTTATGTAACCTATTGACACTCAGCAACAATGTGGCTTTCTATTGGTGAAAGATTTTTTAAAATCGGTTCAGTAGTTCCCGAGATTACCCCTTACAATTTAAAAATATACAAACACAAACTTTACTTCTTTATAAGTATAGATTATTAGTATAGATTAGGTATTTACCTAATGGATAGATTTGTGAGGTTTCGTCATAATTCTTATAATAATTTTATTTTCGGAATCTAATAGTTATAGTACACTAGCTTTCCGCCCGCGGCATCGCCCGCGTGTAATTTCGTTTATTAAATTTTCCAGAATTTTCTTTGCTATAAACCTCACGGAGCCCGAGACCTTTCCAACGAATGCAAAACCGTGGAAATCGTTATATCGTCAGAAAGGAAAACCCTTTATTAAAGGATATTTTTATATCGATGGGTGCCTGGAATAAAGCCGCAATAGTCATAGCAGCAGTTTTCCGATTAAGTGATTTTAGTAAACTGCGGGTCCCTATAATACACCTTTTGAATTTTTTTTTCAGAATTTTATCTTTGAAACTGCCTGATTTACCAAAAGCACTATGGATATTGAATCGTTATTCCCATTCATCATTTAAAATTTGTTGACCGGAATAATCGTGCCATATACAATGTTAAAACTTTTATTTAAATCTTCTACAAGCAAACGGCTATTACTGTATCCTTCAGATCGGCGCCCGAGGCTGCAATACACTATTGCTGTTTGATTAATTGCACACTTTTTACCGGAATAAAACCACAATGGACTCTTACGGAACCGACTTTCAATGTATGAAGCGGCAATATGTATTTCTACCTTTTTTAAAGTATATTCTAAGCACTATAACCTTATGCACATTAAATGTTACTCCAGAAAAAATAACGCATCGTTTGATATACAAACCGTTTTGATACGCCTCGTAGTTTAGAATTATTCAAAATTGACACTAAATCTCTTCTCCTGTAAAATTGTGTTTTGTCGATTGTGGCTTTATTCCCGGCACCCATCAAACGAATACATTTTTTGATAAAATTAATCCATTCAAATATTATTATATTTAATACTCAACTAAATCCTATTTGTAGAACATTTACTAAATACGAGGACCAACTGTTGCTTGCTACGAAACTGTTGAGCTGCTACAAATGTTCGTAGTCCGTGTCCGTAGCACGTAGCACATTCTGCGCTTTCGTAGTAAAGCTGCTATGCGTCACACTTGCTTGCTTGCTACAACACACAGTTGCGGGTAGCCTTAAAGCTTATACACGTGTTTATTTCCGCTCTCTCTCTCATTTATAGTGTGCCGGTATTTAGACATTACTTACGCATTACAGATATTTAATTTCATATCGACGCGGAGAGTTTTTAATAAGACATTATGTTGACAGTATATTATTGTTTATGGAATAAATGACTATGACTATGATTCCGTTGTATACAATCTAAAAAGTCCTTTTTAAAAATATTTTTTTAAAACGTATCTAACTTACTGAACCGAATATATCAGTTTTCAAACCGGCAGACAGTTGTGACTGAGTTTGTTGCGGCGCTTCTTCTCAGCACTTGCCAAATGTTGGTCTCCTTAAGAGCAAAATATTAGACGATTTGTAAGCACTATTTATCTATACTAATATTATAAAGCTGAAGAGTTTGTTTACTTGAACGCGCTAATCTCAGGAACTACAGGTCCGATTTGAAAATTTTTTTCAGTGTTAGATAGCCCATTTACTGAGGAAGGCTATAGGCAATATACCATCACGCTACGAGTAATAGGTGCAGAGCAAAAATGAATAATGTTGCGAAAATGGGTTTTCACGCGTACGAAGTCGCGGGCACAGCTTGTTAGTCTATACAAATAAAGAAATTTTGACTTTGACTTTACATTATTGCTCTCATATATTTTCAAAATCTATGCATCAGAAGATCTTGTTAAAACTTAGTAACAAAATAAAGAGTCATATCTGAAACTAAAGCCGCGTTTTCACTAGGAGACATTTGTCCCGCGCGCAAGACACGAAATTCACGTGTCCCGCGCGATGTCGCCCGACGTCGCTTGCGACATATACGGGTCGCGAGACTTGTTGCAGAGACAAACTACGTGAATGTCGGACGACTTATCTCCGCGACATGTCCCCTAGTGAAAACGTGGCTTAATGATTATTTTGTTCTCAGGTATATTCTTCATCCTGCCCTGCATCGACTCCTACGCCCGCGTGGATCTGCGCACGCGCACCTACGATGTACCACCTCAGGAAGTAAGTGGCTTGACTTTCAATGAATTATTCTAGGTATTTTTCATGGAGCTTCCGTATTGTTTATTAGGAAATAAAAAGAGCTGAAAAGTTGCAGCGCAAGTAACTCGAATCAGTCTTTTTTGTTAGATTTGTTTCCAAAGGTTTAAAAAAACATTTATAATTTAACAAGTCAAAACCATAGGTCAAAACATTTGACTGAGTTTGGCGAGGATAGGTGCGCGACGCTCTATACTCGTACTATTTTCATATAAAGATTTTTAAAATGCAATGACTGCGGCTACGTACCTACGTACGACGTACCTATTTACAAATAATTTTAATTTATAAATACATAAACTATTTAAGTAGAATAGTCAGTATAGTGATTTCAATAAGCAATAATGTAAATAATAGAACACAATACAAAACTGCATTTTCATGATGTCTCAAGGAAAAGTTATCGTACAGTACAGTATACACACAACTTAAAGTTCCTATTTAACCTTTCACATTAACTGACAACTGCGACATGCAAAATCGATATGTGTGTCTGTCCGAAACTAGGACAAAAGCGTCATCGATCACCGTTTAAATGAACCTTTTCGACCTATTAAAACAGGTGTAAAGATTATCAGAGCACGGTCCTACGATAGCAAAAGCACAAATGCAACTTTTCGACCTATACAACAGGTGAAGATCTTTACTGAATATATTCTAGAGGCAGCAGAGTGGTACAAATCGAGTAATATAAATCTTAACCTATCTTACTGTTAACCGCTCGTAGCGGTCATGGTATAGGTAGTTATGCATCCGTCAGCTCCCTCTGCTCTAGACTAAACAAGATAAGTCATCACTTTCCACTCTACAGTGTAAGCATTCGTAGAATTGTTATTCACATAAGAGATGTGTCAGCAGAACTAAATTGTAAACACCGTACTGGACGACTGCGATCGGCCACAATATTAAATCATTATTAAATCGCCTCCAACTCGGCGAGGACGTGATCACTTAGTTTAATTAAATATAATCCTTTTTAAAAAGCTTCCACCCCGCTCCCGAAATCTGACTGGCGCAGCCGTTCGGATTTATTGCTGCAAGTTTTCCTAAAGTTTACGCGATTGGTGTCAAAATCCGCCGTTTAAATTCGTGATACTACGGGAAACTAATAAATCCGCCGAACCAAATAAATTTGTCATCGAAGTACGGGTGGAACGAGTATGCAGAGAACGGTCGGTTGGTGAGTAGAACTTTTCGCCAATCCTTCCACTCCTTATCCTCTGTGTATTTTTCATGCTTTTTAAATCGTAGGGAAATATTGCTACTCCGGGATAGAACTTCTCCCAGGGTATCGCATTTTGTGTTTTCGTCATAAAACTTTATCGTTAACACTTTTCGTTTAGATTTAAGTGAATTAAATATTGAAACAAAGTAAAGAAAATAAATTGAAATAAAGTAAATAAATTGAAATAAAGTAAATAAAGTGAAATAAAGTGCTGAACAGATCATAGATCTCGAGCTACGGACTGACAAGGTTAGAACAGTATTTTCAAAATTCGAAAAAATCCAGGACAGAATTGAGACTCTCAGTACAGATATAGATAAAGAGTTAGAGGAGAGGGAGTGTTTTGAGAACTCCTACTACGAGTCAGTGGCTAGGGCAAAGAATTACCTAAACCAAAATAAACCCAATAATGCTTCATCCAATTCAAACCAGGACAATAATGCTTTTCAAATTTTTCCAGATTCAAATGCAATTAAATATCCTGATATTTCCTTGCCAAGCTTTTCAGGCAATATCACGCAATGGATTGAATTCAGAGACACCTTTGATGCGCTTGTTAACAAGACAAGTTTGAAATCCATTCAGAAGTTTAAATACCTGCGTGGTTGCTTGAAGGGTAGTGCGCTGGAGGTTGTGAGCTCATTGGAGTATTCCGAGGAGAGCTATGCTATAGCTTGGCAGCTTTTGTGTGAGCGCTACAATAATCCAAAGGTGTTAGTATATAACCATCTAAGAGCTCTTATTAACATTAGCAATGTTCCCACTAATGCCAATTCTTTAAGAGATTTAGCTGACAACATATCTAAGCACATGCGAACGCTGAAATCACTCAACATTTGTACTGATGGTTGGGATCTATTAGTAATTTTTCTCTTGTCTGCTAAGCTTGAAGCGCACATGCAACGTAAATGGGAGGAAAAAAGTGTTTCACGTGATTTACCTACGTTACAGGAATTTAAGTCGTTTTTGCGTGCTCAAGCTGACCTTCAAGAGACACTGGACCAGGCAGGTACCGGTTCCAGTGAATAGCCTTCCACCTCGGCGCGGAAGGTCATGCTGGCCACGTCCTCTCCTGGCTCTCAGAGTAAGGTACCACCTAACAACAATACCAATACCCGTCGTAATCAATGTCCTAATTGCAAAGAGAGTCACTACATCAACCAATGCTCAAAGTTCTTGGCTCTGAAAGTACCGTCACGCATCCAATTGATTAAGAAATTAGGCCTTTGTCTTAACTGCTTAGGTTCAAACCATATCTTACCAAATTGCAAATCTTCGAACTGTCGAACCTGTAAACGAAAGCACCACACTTTATTACATATTACTCAAAATGACACTCCACAACCGAGTACGTTACCACAGCCACAGTTATCAACTATGTATAACCCAGAACCTATTCGTACCAATGCTGAATCTCAATCAGTAAACTTATTTACAAACCAACAAATAACCAACACCACTTTAGGCACGGTTGATAACAATTTACCAATTCAACACAAAGCGATTTTGCTTTCTACTGCGCAAATAACTGTTGTAGATATCAATAACCAATTACATACAATGCGAGCCTTGTTGGACTCAGGTTCACAGTCAAACTATATTACTCAAAGTGCATTTAATAAATTAAATTTAAAGGCACAAAAATTAGATATGGAGGTCATTGGGTTTAATGAAAATGTAACCAAAATTAACCAATTGTGCAACCTAAAAGTAAACTCAATGGACAATACATTCTCTACCAATTTGTCTTGCTTTATTGTACCTAACATTTGTAGTTTGCCTTCGTACTTACCAAGTGCGCAGGGTCTAAATATACCTAAACGAATTAATCTTGCAGACGCCTCATTCTATAAAGGGGGTGAAATCGATATCATCATCGGTGCTGAACTATTCTACCAACTACTATGCATTGGCCAACACTGTCTCGGAGACGGTTTACCAATTTTACAAAGAACTCGATTAGGTTGGGTGGTTTCAGGCTGCGTCTCTGTAGTAAACAAACCCTTACAAGTAAGATGCAATTTTACTCTTAATTCAAATAATTTTTTGAGAGACTGTGACCAGATATTGAAATCTCCAAATGATGATACCACATATTGTGAAAATGTCTTTGCGACACACACAAGAACAGCTGATGGTAATTTCACTGTCAAAATGCCCCTTCAGGAGCCTGTCACAAGTCTCGGGTCATCTCTACCAATTGCATACAAACGATTTCGATCACTAGAATCTAAATTTGAGAAAAATCCAGAGTTTAAAGATAAATATGTAGAGTTCATGGACGATTTTATAAATGCAGGGCATATGATTGAGAAAACCACCTCTGAGCCTTGTAATTACTTACCTCACCACGCAGTCTTGAACCCTCAAAAAACAACAACACCTTTGCGAGTAGTTATTGATGCATCCTGTAAAACCAGTAGTGGAAAGTCTTTGAATGACATACAACACAAGGGTACAATGGACCAAGATAGTTTGGATAATATTTTGATTCGATTTCGAAAACACAAATATGTTATTAGTGCAGATATAAAAAAAATGTATAGGAACATATTTATTGACCCAACACAACAACACTTACAATGTGTATTTTGGCGTGATAACCCAAACAAGCCACTTCTGACATACCAATTAACTACGCTTAGTTTTGGCTTGAAATGTGCGCCATACTTGGCTACTCGATGTTTGAAACAACTCGCGGACGAGAACGAAAAGTCATTTCCAATAGCTTCTTCTGTTATAGTTTCGGACTTTTATATGGATGATTTGATTCATGGTCAGGACGACGACCTGGAGTTAGCCAAAACAGCCGTTCAAATAGACAACATTTTGAAAGGCGCAAACTTTCACCTAAGAAAATGGAAGTCCAACTCGGAAACTGTAGTGGACCATATTAGAAACTCTACTCATGCACCTACCGATAACAACGAATTAACTTCGCTAGGGTCAGGTACACATAAAGTATTAGGACTCGCGTGGTCAAATGATGACGATAGCATACGGTATAAGTTAGAAGTAGAACCAGTACCAACCGACTTAACCAAAAGGAAGGTTTTATCTATAGCCTCTGCCATTTTCGACCCTTTGGGTCTGCTAGGACCCTTAATAATAATTGCGAAATGTTTCATACAACGTTTATGGAAAATTAAAATTAACTGGGACGAAAACCTACCTAACGAGTTTTGTTATGAATGGGAATCATTTTATAACAAATTAAATTATGTAAACTCAATAGTTATTCCGCGACTTGTCCTTATCAGTGATTACATTAAGGCGGAGCTGCACGGATTCTGTGACAGTTCATTGACAGCTTATGGCGCGGCTATCTATGTACGTTCTCTTGATAGGCATGGTAACGTGGTTGTACGATTGCTTTGCGCGAAGTCGCGGGTTGCGCGAAACGAAACAATACCGAAATTAGAATTACGTGCTTGTTTATTGTTAGCCATATTATACAACAAGGTTAATGATGCCCTAAAACAAGAAATACCTAACACATTCTTGTGGTCAGATTCCAGGGTGGCGTTGGCTTGGATAAATTCCAAATCGGACAAATTATCAACCTTCATCAAACATAGAGTCACTGAAATAAATAAATTAACCAATGCGAAGGATTGGTACTGGGTTTGCTCGAGTGACAACCCTGCGGACCTGCTGTCGAGGGGGGTAGAGGCAGATAAACTGCCAGCGTGTTCCCTTTGGTGGCAGGGCCCCGCATGGTTGTCCCAGCCTACGATTCCAGAGAACATTCTATTACAACCCTATTCTTATGATGAGACTTTAAACACAACCAATTGTAACGTTTCTACCAATTCTAGTGATACAATTGATAACAAGTTGTTTGAACGTTGGTCGAACCTCAAGAAGTTAAATCGTTGCTTTGCATTTGTGTTAAGATTTATTCACAATTGTAGAGATCCAAAAAACAAATTAACTACTTCATTGTCAGCCCTAGAGTTGAACGATGCTTTAATCAAATTAATACAATTTGCACAGATTCAGTCGTATGCTACCGAATATAATTTACTTAGTAAAAATAAACAATTACCGAGGTCATCGAACTTATTGTCCTTGAATCCCTTTATTGACGAGGGGGTTATGCGTGTGGGGGGTCGTTTAGGCCAGTCTAACTACAACTACGATAAGAAACACCCCATAATACTACCACGTCACCACCCACTTACAGAGTTGATAGTTGTTGACTTTCATAAGCGATTGTTGCATGCAGGCCCGCAATTATTATTGTCATCCATACGTGAGCAATATTGGCCTGTGCACGGCAAGCAACTAGTAAATAAAATAGTACATAAATGTGTGACGTGTTTCAGAGCTAAGCCTAAGGTAACTACACCGATTATGGGTAACCTACCCCCATCGCGAGTTAACCCTGCACTTCCCTTTGTATTGACAAGCGTTGATTACGCGGGCCCATTTCATATTAGGGACAGGAGAGGACGAGGATTCAAGGCAAGTAAATGCTATATCGCTGTATTTGTGTGCTTAACAACCAAGGCTGTTCACATAGAGCTGGTATCTAGCTTGGAAACCAATAACTTTCTCGCGGCTTTTAAACGATTCATATCCCGTAGGGGAAAACCAAAAGAAATGTTGAGTGATAATGGCACAACATTTCATGGAGCTAACAATGAGCTTAAGGAATTGTATAATTTTCTAAGGGATAGCTTGGATGAGTTTACAACCTCATGCGCTAGTGAGGGGATTATCTGGAAATATCTGCCTGGTTACACCCCGCATATGGGGGGGTTGCATGAGGGGGCTGTAAAGTCTTGTAAATACCATCTGAAACGAGTATTAGGTAATTCTTTGTTGACTTTTGAGGAGTTCGCAACCGTTCTCACTCAAGTAGAATCCATTCTTAATTCTCGGCCCTTGTGTCCGTTGCCTAATTCAGCTAATGATGAAATATTTTGTTTGACGCCAGCCCACTTCTTGATAGGCAGAACACCCATTTCGATACCTGACTATAATTATACAGACGTGCCAATGAGCAGATTGACACACTATCAGCAGTTGCAACAGCTGTACCAAAGCTTTTGGCAGCGTTGGTCGAGGGACTATATTGGACTTCTGCAGACCCGTACCAAGTGGAGGAGCTCAAAGGGCATCAGTCTACGTGATGGCACCATCGTACTCGTGAAGGATGACCGGCTGCCCCCGAACCAATGGAAACTAGGACGCATCGTTAACTGCTGCAAGGGGAAGGACGGAGTCACGAGGGTTGCGGAGATCCACACTTCAGGGGGAGTCATCAAACGCGCGTTCAACAACATTTGTCCACTACCTATAAATGGAATTGATTAATTATTTAAGTTTATTACCTACTAAGTTTCAATATTATTTTAAGTTAATGTGTATGTATATTGTTTGTATTAATTTAGAGTCAAGGGTGTATTTACCAATAGTTACTATGTACCTATGTGGGACTTGGTTTGTATTCGTTTAAATAATTTCCTATTGTTTGTTTCAATTACCCACTTAGGATTAGTAGGTATGTGTGAAACCTGGGTGTCTGGTGCCTTTTTTTCATGGATTAACAAACTTAAATTTATTTCAATTAATTAAACTTATTATTACCAGAGACCTAGATTTTACTGGATAAGGTTTTGTAGCTGTTCTGTATTAATAATGCCTGTGGTGGCAGCATGTCAAGGACAGAAAAAAGTAATTTAAAATAAAAGAATAAAACGTCACTTTTCCGTCAACCGAAGAAAAATATGGTTTCATTTGCTCTCTTCTAATACGAAATATTATGCAGATAATCACTTTACGTTTTCGCTTTTGTTTCAGCACGACCCAATATCAAAGGCAAAGGTAATACAAACGCTAACGGTTTACCTATTTCAATAAATCTGTACTCAAGCCAGTCATATAATGGAAATTTAAATCCTACAAATAAGTTATTTCGCGGCACGTCTAACTTTAAAATCCTTGACATAGTTCAGAGAGCAAGGGAACTGTACACACTGACTCAATTTAATTTGCCCGTAATGAGAAAAACTTCGGCGGCGCGGCCCAGACCTAATCGGAGGTTTTGGGGTTCCGTTGGAAAATAATTATTTTTTATTTTTTGACAATTGAATGGGAAATATTCGAGATTTTTCAACGAATGTTTTATACCTTACCATGAATTACCAAGATAGGTAAGCTAAAATTTTGCGTATATCAATAGTGGTACTGTTTAAGATTATCAGTAAATACGTCCACTGCTGGACAAAGGCCTCCCCCAAGGATTTCCACAAAGACCGGTCCTGCGTCGCTCGTATCCAGGCACCTCCCGCGACCTTCACCAGATCGTCGGTCCACCTAGTGGGAGGCCTGCCCACGCTACGTTCCGGCTCGTGGACGCCACTCAAGAACTTTCCTGCCCCAGCGGCCATCAGCTCTACGAGCTATGTGCCCCGCCCACTGCCACTTGATTTTAGCGAGGTCACCCAAAGGGCGATGGAACGTGCTATGCTCGGTGTTTCCCTGCGTGATCGAATCAGAAATGAGGAGATCTGTAGAAGAACTAGAGTGACTGGCATAGCCCGCAGAATCGCTAAAACCACAGAACATAGACGGAACCAATTATCCTAAGAACTAGCTCTTTCCTTTTAGTTACGACATCGCGCAGGCCCAGCCGGCCTACAATTTTCCGAATTTATAGAGATCTCACACGCACGAGTGTGACTCGGCCCTGTTTGTCATTTAACCTATTCGCCCATTGGACGGAACCCGCCAACTTTTACAATAATTATGCCCGTTTTTGGGCCCAAATTTTTGTGTAATTGGTGTCTGTTTGGTGGGGTTTGAACGGATATTGGACGGGAACATGCACGGGGATTGAATTTTCTTTGTTTCTTTACACGGGGTTAAGATTTTGTTAATAAAGATATTATTTTACTTAATCTGCAAGAAAAGCCAAAATTATTCACGTAGAGATACCTAATTATAATCAATAACTTGTTATGAACACTGTCACATAATAAACCTAATAATAACCCTGAAAAAGCTGCAAATTCATACTTACACAAGTCTTTAATATTGTGGTAATTATTGTCTAGTTAGAAGGATAAGTATTCTCATTAAGACTAAAACTGAAAATTTTCTACTTTGGAAATTATTTTTCTCAAATTAGGTCCAAAAACACGAATAACGCTACATCTAAAAGCTACTCGGATTCCACTCAAGGGCGAGGACAAAAGAACACCCCAGTAATTCCATGGAATGGCTGAGATATGTCTTGGAACGAACTCGGCTAGGTGGATCATGGTTGGAATTTTTCACGACGTAATCCTGTGAAACTAGAAGCCGCATATGCGTTCTTTCCTAGTCTTGAGATTAGGCCTCGAGGGTTTGAGTGACCCATTATGGATTTGACTTTTTGTGGTGTGTTATGAATGTTTGAACAGCATTTATTCAGGCCGAAAACCATTGTTAAGTTCAGTTGTTACATTTCTAAGCTCGCTGTATATAAAAATAACATATTTTGCAATTAGCAACGTGCAACGAACGTGTAGATTTACTAGACATTATCTGAGAACATAATATGATCACATTAATCCAAGCAATATCGAAGATCTTCAAAAACACAAGTCTGTGTGTCAGTTGTTTCAATTAAGGAAATAGGCCATTTATTGGAACGAATACCTTTTAATAAATGGCCTATTGTCCTAATAGTATTAAATTGGAAATCACTTGCTTAGGTAACATGAAATAAAAGCGATGCCTCCACTACTAGGATGACTGTTGCTAAATACATAAAAATTACATTATAATCACCACATTAAAAGAGGGAAGATCTCAGCTCTATACCTGTAATTATACCTCTGTAGTCACCCCCGGGTTCTCGCCGTTTGTAGGTTTATTTGATCGAGTCGTCCTCACTGCCATTCAATCTTCCGAAATCCTGCACTTGCGTCCTGTCGTCTACCTCTATTAATAAAGATTTTCTTACCAGCGGTCCCCTAATGCCTTCCGGCTGGGGCTCCACTGAGAGCGATTGCTGAAGCAAACAAAGTGACGTTGTAGCCATTGTTTGGAATGTGGATACGTCGCACTCGCAACTTGGAATCGGAATCCTTTGTCACTTTGTAAATACAGATTTCACTGAAATAAAAAAGACACTGATTTTCAGGCGTCGGTTAAACTACTCAAGAATAAGTTCGACAATATCAGTCTGAAAAAAGTTAAAAGATATACGACGATTGAAAAAAGCGCCTTTAAAGTCAACTGTGGCAGTTTTTGAATAAATAGATAAATTAAATGTTTAGCATTTGATTTCATTATCAACTTGAATATTCGCATTTCATTGATAGATTGTTGATTGATCTACTATCTGAAGTTCAAATGACTACCTACCATTTTAAACTCGTAGTTAAATGTGAGGATAAAAAGTTAGAAAACGTAAAAATGAAAAATCAAAAGGATATTTAAATTCAAAAGAACATCTGTCCCACCTGTCTACAGAAGTCTTTATTACCTTCGACCTCAACAAAAGGTATTTCAAGAAAGGGTACTTTCCCAGACCGCAGACTGTTAATCATCCCAGTCTATTCATTTTATTCCTCTTTTTCCATCGATTCGAAATTCCACATTGAAAGTTCAACGCTCCGAAATGTCCACATCTTAATTGGACGCAAATTCCAGGCTCATCCTTTTCTGGTGTAAAACCTGGAACGTGGAATTAGCAGAAAGTTTCTTGTTTTTAGAAACAGAGCTTTGTGTTTTTAATGTATCAAAAATGTGACACTGTTCTCGATTTTCCTAATTAATTCATTTTTGTCTTTGTTTCCGAAACTCTTGAAACGTTCTGGCTCTAATTTTCTTTAGCCGCGATTTTTCTTATGTGTCTTTATCTACCTACTTACCTGCTTGTAGGTACATATTAAATTTTTATTTGCCGGCTGTCTATTAATTTATTGCACATAAAACAGGGTACAAAAGGTTTTAGTTCCTAGGATTGCCTTGATCTGACCATTGGGTCAGGAACAAACCTGTCAAGATCCCACCCTTAATTTCGTTGGCATGCGATCTTCATGATTTGTGATCTCTTCTACAATTAATAAAAATTATTAGCGGTTTGAATGACAATTTGTCAAGTAAACCGGGAGACAGAAAACTGAGAGGCAAAATTAGTAAATCTATAATGTCGAACTGATGAAAAAATATAGCAATAAGTCTCCTAAAATCCATCGCTAGAATCCAAACCACAGCCTTTATTTCTAAGCCAGTCCCCCACTTATCTGATTGTGCTAGTGTTGTTATGTTATTTACTTTATGGTTTTACCACAGTGGGGACCTGGACTTAAATACGGTCACCCGGCGGTCCTGGAGTGCAGTCAACAATAATCCTGGCTGCAATTTGAACTTTATTATCATTACAATAAGAAGCACTGTTATAAGCTCCTGTAAATATTTGGTTTGCAATACTGAAGCGAAAGCTCGCAATTTATGTTGCATTTTATTGTTCTTGTTTTTGACGTTATTTATGAACTGCCGTGGAAATTATTGACTGAATTTTCCGATCGTATATTTGGTTAATTCGCAGCTGCATAATCTGTTTCAATTTGCTGTTACTATGAAATAGAATTTATTATGAAACTGCGTTGTAATGGCCATTAAAATTTTGTTCGTTTGGACTACTATAAGAGTGGCTTAGTTGCAAATCCCCATACCTTATTTTTGATTCCGTTAAATCAATAGAGTTATATGAACCATGATACAATAATAGTACGACAACAATAGTAGGTCATTAAATTCAAATAATTATTTAATTAATTACAACAGTCATATTATTATTATCAGTGGATTCAATGAACCACGAATAGGGAAAATAATGGTATTTGTGTTTATCAATGTACTAAATGCTAACAAATCAATACTTTAAATTAACTATGACTTTGATTGCATCGTATTTGTTTTTACAACGATTTATTAAATAGACATTTTTTTGCTTAGGTGTTTCATCTATTTAAATTTTCATCAATTTTCTTTAATCCTTCAAACTCCGCGAATCCGGACACAATAGATAATTAATTGTTATTATTGAGAGGTTAACATGCCGTAACATCAATTTATTTATGTGAAATAGTTTTAAAAGAAACAATTAAACAACCTTAAACTTTATTACTATGGCAGTACTTATTATTATTCTGTGCTATGGCGCATACAAATTTTCCTCTTGAAAAATTTTTTCAGCTGATAAGTTATTTAGTTTAGTAGGCATTCGACCGTTACAACATCTTTGCCTTTTTAAGATGCCTTTGACAGCTGACGTTAAAAAGAGTCAACAAGTCTCAGGCTACAGAGCAAGAATTTGTTTTACAAATCGCAGTGGAAACGTCTCACCTTAGCTGATAAGTTATTTAATTAGTTTAGTAGATTTATTAAACTACTAGCTTTCCGCCCGCGGCTTCGCCCGCGTGGAATTTTGTCTGTCACAGAAAAACTTTATCGCGCGCGTCCCTGTTTCAAAAACCGGGATAAAAACTATCCTATGTTCTTTCCCGGGACTCAAACTATATCTATGCCAAATTTCATCAAAATCGGTTGCGAGGTTTAAGCGGGAAAGCGTAACAGACAGACAGAGTTACTTTCGCATTTATAATATTAGTAGGGACTACAACATCTTTGCCACTTTAAGCCGCCTTTGACAGATGTCAGAGTCAACAAGTCTCTCAGGCCACAGAGCAAGAATTTGTTTTACAAATCGCAGTGGAAACGTCTCACCTTAGCATAGATAAATAAGCAGTCGAGCTCCAGTCGTGGCTGTAAATCCCCAGTCTCCCTCAGGACAGTTTACTGTTACGGCCGCTCAGCGCTCTCTTACGAGCTCCTAAGGAATTCACACGTTCTCGTGATGCATAGATGAGTGGGGAAAACTTTGAGCTAGATTTTACAAGGTTTTATCTGGGCTACGTTTGGTCTGGACACCTGTATGTGAGGAAATAAATGGTTGTATTTTTGGAGTTGGATTTGTACGGCTTTTGCCTTTTTCCATGATAAATAGGAAAGGTTCAATACATCCTTAAAAATAAAGTGTTGATTCTTTTAGTTTTTTTAAATAAAAATAACGTGTTTTTGTCTCTCGCAAATCACGTTTCATAGCAGACTGTATCCATTAGCAGACTGCAATCAAACGCCCTTTGCGCTCAGAACTTCCGAAGTTCAATTACCTGTGAGCACATTAGTATGTACTTTAACCAAAAACTCAAAAAGTCCCGAAGCTAAAAAAAACGTGTGTTTGTATTTTCGTTTGAAATAACTACTTACTTGTTTACTAGGTACTGGTAAAAAAAGCCTTTCTCAATGATCTCCACGACCGGTCCTGTTTTGCTCTTATATGTATAATCCAGGTGCTTTCCGCGACTTTCACCAGGTCGTCGGTCCACCTAGTCACACTGCCACAAGTTTATTTCCATTATTCCATACAGTCAAATTTATAGTCTGTAATTAGTCCTACTCTTGGACATGGTCCTTATTACAAAAAAGTTAAACCCGGGACCAACTCTGGTTTAAAATGACATTTCCATACTAAATGTCAATTTAAACCAGGGTTCAAACTGAGACTAACTTTTTGTAATAAGAGGGTCAGAGTCAGTAATTCAGTATACTTTAGGGTAACGATAGATGACTGATGTGTTTTTAAAAAGCAGTTGCTTATACAAAATACATTATTTTTCATAAATATGTATAATTATTATCTTTCACTCTTATTTATCATCTTCTTAATTAGTTCCGGGTTTCTCGGCCTTCATACTGTAGTCTACGGGCTTTCAATCTTTTGATAGATTACTCAAAATATTACTAAAGATAAAAACTGTGTCATCTTATTTAGTTGCATCACATAAGTGCTATTTTTCAACAAAAGTGTTATCCTGATCTGCTTTCGCCTGTACCATATAATAACTTATTATTTTCTTCCTCACTATTAAGATTTTCGGAGATTCTTAGAAACTACGTTTAATATTTTTTCCTATCTCAATAAGCCTCATAAAATATAAGGAAAGCCGCGATCTTAATTATTTTGCTATCTTCTCATATTTATTATATTCCTGGAAAAAAGTAAGTCTTCGTTATTGTGGAGTACGTACTTCAGAACCTCTGGCTTATTTACTTGCAAGAGAAATCAAGAGCTCTTAGAAATTTGGAGGACAGGTAAGGTTGGGTATTAATAGAAGTTTGTCTACTGTGAGATTAATATTAATATGATGCAAATTAAATTATAAGTTCTAAGAAATATAAATAAAATGTCTATGTAGTTAGATATGATCTTTTCATTGTCACTAGCTTGGAAAATCGTAAATTGAAGTCCCGTCTAAAAAAGTGTATTTTATCAAGTAACAATACATTATTTAATTTTGTATTATGTATGTGTTTATGGAAAATCATTATTACTTTACTCCTAATTATTACTATGATAAAATTCCGTTTTTTCGTGTGAACATTCTGCACAGTTCAGCGCAATTGTAGTGTCATTGTAACAGTATAAGTACAACTGAATTTACATTCAGCTAGTCACATATTACTGTCATGTATTTTTATCTAGAAGAAAACTTATTCCGTTTAATCAAGATTACATAACAACCGGCAAATTGAATCACAAGGCCACTTGAACCAAAGCAGCCTTCCAATATGGCCAACTCTCCCCTAGTTCCAATCGGAAATCTATATTAATAGTGGAATCGAAATCCTGTGACTAACTCGGCCAGCGTACTTGGACCCCTGATCATTTTATCGAGTTCCGAGCTAGATACCAGTTTTGGATGTTCGCACAAAGGTGCAGGGGTCAGGTTATGGTGGTAGATGTCTTTATGCCTGACGATGCATTCGGCAGATTATTGTCCAGGATGAAATTTACTGGCAAAATCTCGGGGCATCGTTGGAGAAGTTAATTTAGGAATAATTGGTGCTTTGGTGGAGTGGAATTATTTGATGCTATCCCTTGCAGGCTAAAGGATAGTTTAGTGGTCCATTCTGCGGAATGGAGTGCACTCGGATGCTCTTGAAATGTGGATGCGCATATTCTGCAGATTCGAGATGATAATGTTATTGAGTCGTAAGGTTTTGAGAGCTAATATTTAGAGAGCTATAAATGCTTAAGTTCTAGTAAAGTAGAGCTCGTATAGGTACCTACCTATTGTGTGTTTGGTTTGAATACCTAATTAACTAACCACCCTGATACGGTTAGAACCCATGCAGGTTTTTTTCAAAGAAGTAACCTAATTTTTTAGATGTTCAAACAAAAATAGGAATTCTAGGAATTTAATTCTAGGAATATAAAGTTTTACTAGATCTAAGAAAAGTCGTTATTCTAAGTTCGCTTTGATTTTCAAATTCAAAAGAGTCTCATTTTCACTTGTTTTTAAACTTATTTCACCGAAACCCTATTTCAATGCGGGGTTTCCACAAAAGTTTGCGGTAAGCTATTCTAAGCGAGCCACCGATTCCTAAGTTGGCCAGTGGCCGTCTTACGCTTTTCTTTGCTTTGGAACCAACTTGGAAACTCTTCAGACTGCTTGTTTGGAAGCCCTTTGTTGTTTTTGCGACTATATTTGGAATCCGAAATGTATTGTTAGGAATTTGCGACGATACGACATTGTTGAAAAATGTTGTTGAATTTTACCCGTCAGCGCGAAGGAGGGTTATTTTTCACAAATTTATTTGTACAAACTTCTAGATAAACTATTGATACGAGTATATAACAATGAACTTGAATTAATACTTCAAAGATAATTAAAGAAAGGTGTACGTTTGGTATTTCTTAACTCACATTCTATCATTATCATCATCATCATTTCAGCTACAGGACGTCGACTACTGAACATAGGCTTCTGCAATCATTTTCACATCGCCTACTTGGTAGCGGCCTGCATCCAGCGCCTTCCTGCTACCTCTATATATTTATATTCCATAGTCTAAGAAAAAGCATTTTGAAGGTCATTGTATAAGTAGAAGTCAGAAGTGTTTCAGTATTTGTATCTTCATTAATAGCTTTGTATTTATCTGACCTACTGAGCGATGTGTAAACAAAATTGTAATTTGCGAAACGCTTAAAATGATCGCATTAATGAATCACCCGCGACAGCCACTTCAGGGATTGTTAGCAACTGTCATTTCAATAATACAAACAACTTAAGTCCTCCAACAGACGGAAATTCGACACAACTTTCAATTTGATTTACCCGTCGCCATTAAGGCTCATTCAACTGATTATCAACCTTAACAGGCTGTAATAAGATTAAGAGTGGAACGCGAGAACAATGCGCTCACTTCATCCTAATGTCCTGTAGCATTATTTGTGTAAGACCTTAGTCCCAAGATTTTGTTAGTGAAGTCTATCCAGCGAGCGCTGACCTCCCCTGCCGCTTGGAAACTATGGGTTGCCAGGGTTTTCGGGTGGACGTTGATGTTGTTAGAGGGGTCAAAGATAATGGGTGATAATGTAGTATCGTGTGTATCCCTTAGGGGCGTTTAACACGGAATTTGGGCCTTAACGTCGGCTGAGTAATTACGAAGCATTGTTGGTACGTACTTAAAGGGCATCGCACTGTGTCACTAAGTCCTACGAATTGCGGATCCCCAGAACTCGGCTTTGGTTTGGTTCCGTGTAATTTATCGTTTGAATACCTCACTGACCTTAAGGGTTTCTTGAAATGTTAAGAGGGAGATCAAAGGCTGACAAGGTCTTGTTGACTTTGATATAAATTTTCAGGTATCTGTTACGTAAGGTGGCTTTGAGGTGGCTTGAACATTTTCAGCATTCCTTAGTTAACCCATTAACGCCCAAATGAAAACTACGGTCAATTTCCCATAGCCAATGTTTATTTTCTTTATAAAAATACTTCAGAAATAATACTAAATACAAAGAAAACCAAAATCAAAATCAGAAGTTAGGTTTTCAGGGGTGTACTAAGTTTAGTACAATGGGCGCTTATGAGTCGTATTGAGCAAAGCTTTCTTCATCTTGGCACAGTGTTTTCAGGCACTTGCCATAAGCTGTTTTGACTCTATTGAAACACACAGTAATTTTAAGCTATCAAATCAGCTTGTTTGCTGGTTTATTTTGATTATAACCATTATTTCATATTTCTTCTCCATGAACTAGAGCAAGACTACCTACTTTTATTTATCTTTTATAGGTCAAATATGTGCGTACTATATATTTGCGGAATGCTAGCTGATCTAAGCGACTATATGGGTTTACTATGCAGTGCAGTCTGCATGCATTTGAAATTGTCATGTCCACCACATAAGCTAACAAGACCCATCCACCGCTTTTTTTCCTTTTTCCTCAATTTGGTAAAGTTCTATAGACTAGTCATCTAATCTAACCCACTGATATTCTTATTATACTAGAGCTGGACACCCTGTGGTGCCTAACTTTACTTTTTTTTATCAAGAGACCCCATATAATGACCTTTCCCAATGGTTCTAAAGCGTCAACATTTGTTTCAATGGTACCCACATTATTATCTTTCAATCAATGCTAATAAAATTACGTTTGCCTTGTCGAATCCGTCTCTAGGCTTTTTGTGAAAATCTTTATAAGTAATCAAAGGATACCTTTTGGTTCTGTTTTCACGTGTGGTTCCAAAAACTACGTCTAAGTCTCTTTAGGTCGACAAATAGGTCGTAATTGGGAAAACAAAATGTTTATTTTTGTTGTCTGTAACCCCATAAATAAAGAGCCATGTTATTGGAAAAAGAAAACAATGATTACATATAAAAACTATGAAGAAATAAGTAAACACTCTAATAATAATGTCGTTACTGTACTATTTTACGTAACGTGTCAAGCGCCCATTGTACTAAAGTTTGTACAGCATCACTTTGGGAGTTATAGCATGAAAAACTTTCAATGAAATGAACTTTTCTATGTATTTTTTATTAGGATATGTTGTTAGCTAATACACAAACAACTTATTTGGTATTTTGTGTAACTTAAACCTTGCATAAAAAATTATCAAGTACCCACTAGAAGACATGAAAAAATCACTGAAACGAAATCGAAAAATACCCCCTTAAGATTGTATAATTATGGTCTGTTTCATCTCAGGATATAATGCATAGACCTTTGTTTACCGATTGTAATTATTTCCAGGGTAAAAATACTCACTAAACCAGATTTATCGTAACTTCAAGTTGTGTACTATTTATTGTACGGCGGGCGTTAATGGGTTAAAGATAAATAACGATAGTTGCTTTGTACTAACGGCCACAGTGTTAACTGTCCAATTCCGTTTTTGCTCTCGCTCTCATCAAATGGTGATTCTTTAAAATTGAACGTGACGACATGACCGGCAATGGGTAGTTAACACTGTTGCCGATTCAGTTTTTCGCTTCAGTTTTTTTTATTATTGCACAGCAACACAGAAAAAATATTGACTTATTTTGTCCAAACATACTTCTTTCTGAAGCTTCCGTGTTGTGTTTCCTCAAACCTCGCAATTATTTGTCGTTGGGTAAAACAAACCACATAAAGGAGGTAGTTACATAATGTTGCTAAGAGGATTGTCAAGATAATATGTATTGTGTCGGGCACAATCAACGGATTACAGCTGGCGTTTTTAGCTAATTCCTTTAAGCGCATTAGTGGCTTTGCGGAACTCATAGATAAACGTATTGAGTTGAACAGACGATTCTTCTAATTTTCTACTCTCATTGTATGTTTATTTTTATTTTTTTTATTCACAACGAGGAAGCTCTTGGCCTGTATCTTACCTGATGATACAGAAGAAGAAGAAGTCTGAATACAGAAGAAGATCCAGTTAAACCCTGTGGCAGCTTATGTAATTGAGGATAATTATATTTTTTGTAAGCACTATTCAATAGTCCATACAAATAAATACATTTTTAGACTTATACAAAAATATTGTATAGTTGGCATAGTTTACAGTTCGTAAACTGTCTATCATATTTTATCGCGACTTAGTTCGTCGACTAGTAGACTAAAAAGGAGTCCAACTAAATATAGCCTTAGAATCACCTTACAATCTGAATACGTCACCTGTATTATTGTAAAGTTACATCAATATCCATCCAATACTTGTAGCGTGATTTGAAGGAGTAACAAACATCCATCCATCCTCACTTATCTAACTATTCATAATCAATGTTCGTTTTTATCTCTCGAAATTGCCAGAAAAAAATCTCCAAGTTGGCAACATCAGCTCTCGTGCACGCACAGCCAAGAGTCCTAAAATCCTCAACACGTAGTTGAATTAAAATACCTCGTGACCCTTTTTCATTAATAAGAGATCTTCGCCCCCACACTGAATATTTATGCTGGCGTTGGGTGGTGCAAAGGAAAAGCGGCTTTCGGGAAGGTTCTTTGGAGATCTTAATGGAATATTGCTATGTAGATAATTTTTAAATTCAATGAGATCTTACGATCACTGGTTTCTTAAAAGGCAGTTTAGGCGACTTCAGGTAAAGTGGCACGGCAATCAAATGTACGAGTAGACATAAATGGTAAACGCTGAATTTAGAATTAAGGCACTTCATTATTAATATTTAATGAACCCTTGTGGCTTGTTATGAAGTTCCTAGGTGTTATTTTGCAGTAAAGTGATGTAGTTTAGTTTTATTCATCACGTCTCTAAAAATCTTTGATGCAGATACTAAACTTATTGTCTTAGGTATATCTTCAACTTATCATTATTTCTAAATTAACATTAAAACAAAGTTCATAAATTCTTTGCAAAATTATGGATTTCGACGTATAGGAAAGGTACATGTATCATCTTAAGACATCACCTTGGACCACACGCCCAAATTGGAGACGTGGAAGCGGTTACTTGATTTTTCTGATACATTTTCATGAGGTAGGAGTTCATAGCCGTGTGTATGGCCCTTTCTGTTAAGATTGGGCTTCTAAACGTGTTAGAACAGGGCTCGGCAACTAGTGGCTACATGAATATAGTGGCTCATGTTTATTTAGGAGATCAAGGTGCTTAAGGGGTGGATGTATGTGAAAGTCAAGTTTTGTTTTACTTAATTATTCGATTTGCAATAAAATGTCATTGTGACGGTTTCCTAAACCTGTAAGGAAAAAACTTAAAAAGAAATATTTCTGTTTAAACTTCGAGATACAATATCAATGGCATTTTTTTCACATGCTACATTAGATTCTCTTGTAGAGGGACTAGATAACTGATAGATATGTATTACATAAACAGATACATAAAACTCAGAATTTCCAAGTATTACAATACCGATTCCCTAAATCCTAAACCGAAGAAATCCTAAATCCTTAAGATGGCAACTGATAAGTAGTCTACTTTGATATTATGTCAAGATTAATGAATTATCGATTACCGTTTATCGAGCAATTTTAATAAGTAAATAGGTTTCTAAATATCTATTCTCACACCAAATTCGCTTAGATATGATATTTAAGTCCCACGCAATGAGGTCCATTGTAAATAATAATCTTATCCAATAAGCCCAGTAGATGAGGGATGACACTGATGTATTATATCTAGTGACAAAATAAGCACTAGTAAAACATACAATTACTAAATTCCTACTCCTTTTTGCCATGTTCGGCCGATCTAAAAGTCAGCTGCCAAACGCTAACAAATAAACAAGTAGGTACCTACAACGTTCACAGGCTTGCAGGTGCAAAGCGACTTAGTTCCAAAACTGCACGAGTAGTGGCGCCCCTTTCGCGTAAACGAGTTAGCGCTGTCAATTGCAAGGTAAACATTTGCAACTTGCGCTGGAGTGCAATGACGGTTCGAAATTTGAACAAGAATTCGGTTACCTTTGAACATGGCAGAGAGGTTGTGATCATGTTGAGGCTGCTTTATCTATCACAATAAACTGTAGTTCATGCATCTACCTCATCTCTATGAACTAAATATTTATTAATCTTATTCAAAAGTAAAATCTTGTCTGTTTGTATTTTTTTGGGAAATACAATCACATATTTTGCAAGATTTCAAAATGCCACTTTTCCACCACCATCGAAAAATATGGTCTAAGAATAAAAAAATACCTGGAACTGGAATCGAATCTTTCTTCTGAAACTTCGTTGGCGATAAAGCACCTTCAATCCAGTTACGAGTTTAAAGAGTTCCGAACTCGCATTAAAATGAGATTGGCGATGACTAAAGCGACAAATAGAATTTTATTTTGTCTCGTGGTACGGGAAATTGGCAGTTGGGTTTATTCATGACTCTAATCAGGCCTGGCTCACTCCGCGCGGTACATCCGATAATTACCTACAGCGAAGCGCCCCGCCGGCGGGTATTATATCAGTCGAGTGTCACGCGCGCGCCCGTCGGGACTTGATGTTTTGCCTTTAATAAATAATTTCTTTTGAATACAATTTATGATGTTTTAAGAATTTTATCGTTAAAATATTAACTATTACCTTTCCGTGTAGGTAAATGAAACGGAAGAGTAACATCGATACACCAAATTACGACAAGCTAGTTCTTTTACCATAATGCATAGGTACCCCAACAATATTCAGTAAAAATAAATTGTTGCCAAAGTACAGCGAGTAACATTAGATTAAGTTTGTGCAAAGCCAAATACAAATATGATTTTCGGGTGATGCCTCGCTCTCGTTCTAGGATGTAGCCGTTTCGTGTTTGCGTAGTAAGTAGGTAGGTATGATGTCATTCTTTCTTCTGTGATAGTAGGTATGTTTAATTTATTTGTCTTATGTTAAAATAGGTATGAATGAAGACATTGTATTAAAATAAGTACTTTTTTTATCCTAAGTAGGTATTTAAAATGTTATTTTTACAAAGGTAAAATAACACTAATACTTACCTACATACGTACCTCATTACAAATACCTAAGTATGTAGATTAATTCTATTTTTTCACTAGACAGCATAGCAACCCTAGCAGCGTAAGAAGAGTTCAGAGGCACGCGATAGAAAGAGACAAAACTTGTAGGTGAATAAAATTGTAGGTACGTAGTGCTGTGCGAGCTGAATTCCACTGTATCGCGTCGTAGCAAGACTCGCATTTATTTAAATCGTCTTGCGGAGTAATCCTTCTGTACCTGTACTATTACTTATTCTGTGCTCTAATTGAAAATATGAATAGGTACTTTGGAAATTTTCAAGGCACTCGCGGCACTCGTACATGTCCTAAACATATCCTTAGTCGTTAAATTATTCCAGGTCGACATAGAAGAACCTGGAACCCGTAATTTATTATGATTCGTTGATAGATATTAACATCATAATTATGTTTACTTTTCGACGTCAAAAAACTAGAAATTGAATGATGATCGTTAGTTTATACGCGGTCTCGTGGTACGGGGTAATTTAAGCAATCATGTACGGATGACGGACGACATGTGAAGCTAAACACTATGACATCTGTGTTGTTGAAATAGGTGTTGTTTTGCAACAAATATTTACAGTCTGGTGTGCAGTCGATGAGTGAACGGGATACCGCGAATTTGCAAGTTAACGCTCGTGGCGGTGTAATGGTTAAGCCCACAGGTAAGCCTTTGTTCAGTGCACGTGTACCGGTTAATGAATCATGCATTAGGCGTATCAAAACATCGACGTTAGGTCGTTGTTTTAGGCGGTTTGTCTGGTCTAGTGGTTCGCAAAACCGGCTTCGGGATCGATTCAGACAGGGGTTAATGATAGTGACTATTTTATCAACGAGTCATAAGTAAACGAGGTTATGATTTATGGTTACAATCAGATGGCTTTTAATGCCATTTTGGGCGGTTAAATATGGTTGCCCGATAAGTGCTTGATGATGAAACTGTAAAGACAACAGAATAAGTTCTGTTTTTATTTAAACTGGTTATTTCCGTAAAGGTTACTAGACTTACTAGGTATCTCTTCCTCAACACCACTTTAACTTAACTTTGTCAATCTTAACTTGCACTAATTGCCTTAGATAAAAACTACTAAAACAATCTTTTTCTGCAAAATGTATCCAAAATAACAAATTCTATAACATAAAAACCATTTGACAACGTTTAAATATTCGATGCTATAAATCCAAAGAGCGGACGCAAGAAATATATCACTGCGGGCGCAATCTCGGCTCGCTCCAAGTTTTCATATTACTGCCCGAACTGCTGGATGTAGCCTAGATAAAGGAGCTGGACCTACATTCTGTGCCCTACCATTGGTTCCATGATACTAGTTCCACAGTTTTATTAAAATAGACGTGCTTGAAGAAAGGGTACTTGATCAGTGAACACTAGATATACTCTTCTTCTTTTTTGATGATGTTGGCAATACACGTCGAGGTCGACTTAATTTGTGCCATTTTCAAGTATTTATGTGATACGGGTTACAAAATGAGATCAAGTAATGATATAATGAAGGATGATAGATGATACCCCTTCCCACCCTTTGAGTCTCAGTAAAGTTGTGGTGCTTTATTGAGACCTCCTATGGGAGGCACAACTTGAGAGAACCAGAAGAATCACGATGCACTGTTTTGCTTCACTTGCCCACACTCATGCACGCGTTCGCGAACACTCAATGCTTAATAATCCACCATTATTACACATGAATAGTCGCCCAAACACGAATTTGAGGAAATAAAACAAAACCGCTAACATGACGCTTCAGATTCCCGCCAAGAAGTCCCAGAGATACTCTACGGAGCCTAATCGTGAAATTATGACTATATTTGTTGCAATTCACGAAAGCAAGTAAGCTTTACAAGTGTGGTGGCCCGCTGCTGTTCGTTTTTCAAAAGTTTTGATAGACATTACACTATCGTTATGTGTATGTACACGTAATACACAAGTAAAGCTCACTCGCTTTCGTGTGTTACAAGAACGTTATTAGACGTGCTTGAAGAAAGGGTATTTGATCAGTGAACTCCAGTGATACCCTACGGATCCTTGTCGTGAATTTTGACTAACTAGCTTTTCGCGTGGAATTTTTTCTGTCACAGAAAATCTTTATCGCGCGCCGCCCTGTTTTAAAAACCGGGATAAAAACTATCCTATGTCCTTTCTCGGGACCCAAACTAACTCTATGCCAAAATTCATCAAAATCGGTTCAGTGGCTTAGGCGTGAAAGCGAGACAGACAGACAGAGTTACTTTCGCATTTATAATATTAGTATAGATAACGGATGAAACTTGTCCACACACTAACGACGTTAGTGACAGCGATATTAGTATCATTGTGGTCTTGAAAATCTACATGTTCCTGCTTGATGGACTTACGACTTCAAAAATATAAAGGGCAGGATAAAAAAGCAAGTACTTGATGACGTTCCTTGGGGAAGGCTTAGATTCAGCAGTGAAATGGCTGAAGAAGCAAAGCATAGAAATAATTGACCTAGTTGTAAACAAACATTGTTATGATCGGGAAAACGCAAGAGTCAATTTATTTGTTTTGCACAAAACAAAATGGCATCTCTCAAAGGGAAACAAAGCCATCAAAATATAAGACAAACTAGTACCATTCACTATTGGTGTGTTGCAGCTAAATTATTATTTCTGCGGTTTTAACCCTTAATTCGACGACGTGCGATATACTTCCCATTGAACAAAAATAAATCTCCGTAAAAAAATTGACCGTTTATCTTGAACTCAATGTGTTTATTTGCTCCCTGAACTATCTAACTATGCTGTCAAAAATCAGCAAGGCACCAATATCGATGAGACGCGAGCAATCTCCAATAATATGACGGGGAGGAAGGGCCCGCTGTGCGGGCTCTCGGTAAATTGCATTTTTTTCATTATTTTACGGCTTAATACTCTTGTAATATTATTAAAAACTATAGATAGGATACCTGCGAAGCTACTTACAATGTATTTACTGTCATACAGAGTTTTGTTTTCGTTTTACGACACCCATAACTTGCATGTCCAGTATACTTCCCGTCGTCGAAATACTAGTAAAGTAACTGCTAAATACTATGTCCAGTATTCTTCCCGTTGCCAAATTGTTAGAAAATTAACTTTTGTGGGTTTTGATAATAATATTTTAGGGATCGACACATAAAATGTTTTCTGCCTCACTATGTACCGTTTTTCAGAGTATCAACTCTAAAAAACAAGCCTTAGTAGCATTGGTGCCGCCTAACACTACTCCTTTTCATATAGATACTGGTTTTTATGAGAAAATTGTTCTTCTCACCCTGCTTTTCCATCAGTTCTTGCATAGAGCACATGAATATAGACAGCTAAATCTTTAACTTTGTCTTACTCGAGGGAATAATGCCAGAGGCATGGACCAGAAGCGTTGTGGTACCTTTATTCAAGAAAGGGGATAACACCCTACTGAAGAATTATAGTCCCATCACGCTTCCGAGCCATATCTACAAGTTTTTATGCGAGGGTTATTACATGCCGGTGTCCGAGAAGTCTTTGTAACCATAAACCACATCCATACACTGCGGCAGGGTTATACAGAAGACCAAAGAGTATTACTTGCCATAACGCTTGGCGTACGTGGACTATGAGGAGGCTTTCGATTTGATTGAAGCTTGAGCAGTGCTGTAGTCTTTCCAGAGAGCTTCCGTATTGACCCTTGGTGCTGAAGTGCTTGCACAAAACGCCACCTTGATGGCGGTCCAAGTGCAGGAGAAGAAATCAGCAACAGGTCCAAGTGTGTTCCCAGTAATCACATAATGGTACCTACTGAAAGGTTACTTCTCACAATAAGCCCTCTCTATATCACAGCATGACGTGGAGAGGGCTGTGCTTGGTGTTTCTGTGCGACATCTAATGAGAAGATCCGTAAAAGAACTAAAATCACTGATATAGCCTTATGGATTAGCATGCTGAAGTGGCAATGGGCAGGGCGCACATCACGCAGAACTGATGGCTGATGGCTACAGCAAGGTTCTAGTATGGAGGCAACGTGCCGACAACCGCTGCGTAGGAGGTCCACTCACAAGGTGGACAGATGAACCCATAAAGGTAGCAGGAAGGCGCAGGATACAGAGTGACTATCAGATTGGCCGGTTGTTAGCCCACTTGCCAACCTGATAATCATTGGGGGAGGACAATGTTCATTAGTGGACGTCATAAAGCTGAAATTATGATGATGATAATTAATATTTTATTACGGAACCACTTGTTTCTTTTTTCTGTCTCTTCGACAACGGGAAGTATACTGGACATGGTTGGAGAGCGTCACTTTCTTATGAACTTGGCAACGTCCAGTATACTGGACATAGGTTTTTCAGGAAACTGAAATAGTCAGATTTTTTTGGGTATTTTTTCTGGGGTCCTAGACAGGCTAAGAAACGAAATCAGTAACTGTTTTATAAATTTAACTAAAAAAAAATTCCGTCGAATGAAGGGTTAAAACCGCGCCTTTTTGATAAACTACAAACTGTAGTACTTAGTCGAACGTTTAACGCATTTTTACAAACGAAACATAATAAGTAAGGAAACTTATGAATAACTAGCGGCCGCCCGCGACTTCTTACGCGTTGATCAAGTTTTACCCCCTTTCTTAGCGGATGCCTACGTCATAACATCTACCTGCATGCCAAATTTCAGCCCGATCCGTCCAGTAGTTTCTACCAAGATGTCAAATTGCCTGGTTTTATATTCTGTCTGCGACATTTAAATGACAAAAGAAATAACCAACAACAATTTGCTCACGCGCAATTAAACCCCCTTCCGATTCTTTCGGTTTAACCAACTTTTGTTTTACACGAGTTGCGATACTTACAGTTTATTTCTAAATCGGTTATTTGGCGTTTGGCCTTTTTAGGTCAAATTTACGGGTCACAAACGTTTGATCCAATTGTTTTTATGTGTTGTGTCAAGAAAGTTTTAGATGGAGGTTAGTTATTTGTCTGTCAGTGGGGTGATCACAACAAGATCTTCGTACTGATTTAATTTTTTGTTCCTTTATACTATGTAAAACACTTAGCTTTAAAAACCACTAGGGTTTGAAATAAAGCTAACGAGTTCATTTATAATGAACACAATACAGATGATTAATAATGATTAATGATTCTGGTTTTGATTAATACCTATACCTATTATAAAATCAATTCAAAGGCATATTTAAATAAAACAACATTCTTTAAAATTTAAAATATTACGGTAAAATACCCGTAGTAAGGGCTCCGATGCATTTCGGTCACATAGCCGCTCCGGTCTTATTCCACGGTGATGTTTTAAGACTCCAGCCCGAATGGAGTTCGAGTGGTAAAAATGGGGCCACTTTGAATAGGTATGCCATTCTCAGCTGCATTAAATGGGACATGCCATCCAGGCGTACAGGTAACTTATAGGTCAGATATCTGGCCAAATATGTGCCACTTTTGGATTCTGATGCAACATTTTTATGCAGCTAACCAATTTATTTTGTTGTATTTTTGTACACTTCGGAAAGAGTTCATCGATAAGCTACTTTATGCTTATTTTCAAATCTTTTTCTTAGTAAGGAATCAGGGCTTGTGCTGCAGTTATGTAGGTACCTAATCAATTTTAACCTCAGATCATAGAAAGAGAATAGATATGAAGTCGCGCGTAACTACAACGAGAACCAGTGACCCCACATTTCCCCCACCACAGCTCCCACACACACATTCAACTGTGTAAAAACAAAGCGACTGAGAGTCTACGACAACATGTGCAACCGGCTTAAAAGTGCTGTGATTGGCCAGAAGGCGTGCCTTATGGCCAATCAATGGCCGCGTGACGTGACGCACACTTTGAAAAAAGCAATTAGAGAGAAGAAAGATAAAATGGAGTCGATAAGATATCGATACTTTAAATCCTGGGGGCAAGGCTCAAAATTGGTTTAAAAAATGCTTGTATGAAAACCTTTTTATTAAATACGTTATTATTATGTTCTTTAAGGAGTCAGTTCCATTTTGTATGGACGAAAAACTCAGAATCAATTATTGGGACTAAATGAAGTTACCTTATATTAATTTACCCCAACCAAAGCTCAATGTCGTTATCGATGGAGTATAGAAGTTATAGACTGACAAAGTTTGTATGAAAAGTCATGGGTTAAGTAGGTACTTGCGATTTTTACCAGTATTTACAATATTGGTAATATATTATTATTTACTTTAATAATAATAACAGGATCACTGTAATTATTATTAACTACTATCGCGCATTAACTTTTTAATTATGGCGAAATTCGTACCGCCTATGTTTATCAAAAATAATGCCTATATTAGGCTTTCAACTAGCTCTTATAGTAATTACATAGTTGACAGTTACTAATCCCTTCTACTATTGTTATTGTTTTTGTAAAAACTTAAAAATCGCAAGCAACTCATGATTTTTTCATTCAAAATTAGAAAATAGAAAATAATAATTTACTTCTATTTATCGATAATAGGAAACCGTATTAGAACACGAGCCCTGCACTATGTTACGACCGGCACATGCGGCCGTACTGTGTATTTTCACGCGTCAGTGGATATCGGAAGAAATAAAATACATTGCGCAGTAGTTACGCATGACATAAAGTGGTTGCTAACTAAATCGTCAATGTACAACGTGTTTGAATTTTTATCACCACTAATTTCGATATCGCAGTAAATGTCACGGCACTGAATTCGTTCGTAAAAATGTTTAGTTTTTTTTATTTATAAGCAAAATACCAATGGATTTGCAATACTTACATGTGGTAAATGACTTCATTGTTCCTGTAGTTCTTCGTTTCACTTATGTTATTGCACGTTACGACGCATTATCCAACAATATCGGAGAACATTTCCTCAGTACGACTGAATCGCGACTAACCTGGCGTCGCGGGCGATGTTCGTTTCTGGGCATATCGCGGAGACACGCGCCACGCCCCCGTTTCACATCTATTCCTTTCTATGATCTGAGATTTTAACCCTTTCACAGACACACCAGAAGAATTATCAAAATAGTTGGAAATTATCACAGAATGCTAATCAAAAGCTTATTTACCCTAACTTTCAACAAAAGAAAACCACCACAAATGCTACTGAAAGCTGAACATCAAATATTCGCCAAATCACAGCCTCCAATACCCGCCGCAAACACGCAGTATACAGGCTGTACAAACAAACAAACATGTGCATGTTCACGCAATAATCACCCGTCAAGCCTGACTTCCACCAAGGCTGAGAGAAGCACAGAAGTGTTTTGAATAACCAATCAGATTGCATTATTTCTACATCTCCATTCCGTTCCGCTTCGGTGGAAATGGATTGAGCGGAGAAGTGTCGGGCGGACTTGTTTTTCTATAGAATTTGACAGCGGCGGTTGTGCAGAGCAGTGCGATGTTTCGTTGGTAGGTAGTTAAACGATTTTGATACGTCAAATGGCAAAAGTCGGAAAAGTGACCCAGCATTGATAGTAGCGCCCTCCTGCAAATGACATCTCAGTGTTTTCCAACGTGGCTAAAATCGGAACTGGCAATCCGGTATTGACAGTGGTGCCCCCCTGTCAGTGTCACGGGTGGAACGATTCAGTGTATGATATCTATAGCAATAGACTGACAGCTGACAGCGACGCATAGCTCACACATCTCCTCTAGTCTCCTCTCCGCTCCGCTTTGGTGGAAGTAGCCTGGCAGCTTCGCCGCACATCTCCTCTTGTGTGGAAAACAGGCCTCACACGCGTGTCGCTCCAACATTTACATTTCAAATGCGCGAATCTATTTGAACTGTGCGCACCTGTGTTCGTGCATCGGCGAATTTAGTTACACGTATTTTAGCTCAATTAGTGGGGTAATTATTTATTTTCCTTTGATGGTTTATTTGGAAACAGTTAATTAGGGTTTTAGTTATGGTAATTTCCATGAAAAATACCTTTTAAATTGAGGTTACTCTCATTACGTTCCTGCTTCACGTCCATAGATCTTAGGGGTGTTTTATAGTGTTTTGTTTTGATTGACTTCGGCAGAGTCAATAAACTTAAATAGGCAGTAAAAAAAAGATTGTTGTATAATGAGATACATAGAAAACTATAAAAATATTGTTACTTATAAGCACAAAAATGTATGCCCTCATCATTATATAAATGAAGCCTATTTTCTCCGCGTATTATTCAACGTTGCCCTTGTTAATACTAAGATAACATTGTCTAGATTGGCGCCTAGACTACATCAATGCTAGTCTTGATAAATGTGTCTTGTAACTATAATTCCGCCATTTCTTATTCCAGTCGGCTCTAGTCAGATGGAACGCAAGAGTAATGGGTATCGCTTATGATACTTTTGGACACGAGCGAAGATAATATGTACTTGGAATCGTGTCAAGTGTTTTTGTTGTTACATTTGTGATATCATCACAGCTTGCTATTTATGAAAAGCAGACGATGCGTGCCAAATTACCCTTATCAAAGTCCTTAATAGGACGAATCGTCAATAACTTTTATTATAATAACGCCTTTCCAACCCGTCTGGCCAGCCAAATCCTTCGTTTGGGAAAATTGGAGGGGTCGTCCTGCTGTGGCGAAATGACCTTATGATCATGAAGGATAATAATGTCAAGATTTAGTCATACGTAAATTGATACGATCTCGCACTGACTGATTTCTTTTTACCCGACTGCGCCAGAAGGAGGGTTATGTTTTTATAGTGGCTATAAAACCTCTTTAGGAAGTTTATTTTACCCATGTAAAGCAGGAGATTATTTATTATACTTCGTCGNTTACCTAGGGTAGTGATTCGAAATATCAAAAGAATCGGATGATTCAACACAGGAAGAAATATCAGTCTGTTAAACCAGCAAAACCGGATATAGAGGTTACATAGGTAAATAGTTTTAACTTTAGACACGGAAAAGTTATCCCGTTAGCCAATAATATTTTGAAAGGCTTAGGTCAGCCTAAAAAGTAAAACTGAGGTGTACGCACTCCAATTTGGAGATGAGATAATATTCTGAACGCTTGGGCGAATCATGGCTAATTGACTAAGGGACGAGTCAATCCAGAAGTTGACTAAAAATACTTGCACATGTTGTCACGTGTCTCTTACGCAAATAAATTAAAACGGGGGGCTTATCCCTCAAGGTAACTGCTCGAGGAAGCGCAGAAATAGTAATAAAAAAGAAAAATACACAAAATGATAAAATGTATTTATTTAAAACTTTTATACAAGTCCTTAAATTAAATTAAAATTACAATAGGAATAAGGACTTTAATCTAAATCAAGAAAACGTTATTTAAATGTTCAAATATTATTTTTGAATATTTGCCTCTGTGTGGGGTAACCGGTTCACGCATTTCTTTTCCTCAACACCATCCGGTTACTGTATGTGTGCGCGTGCGCAAACATCACCAACACCCTACAGTAGTAGTGCAACTGTCGCAATTTTTTGAGCAGCAGCTTTATTGAACGGTGGCATGATAAACACCAAAATTATTAAGATTATATATCAGATATTTAATAGCAGTAATCCTAACTTTAGGTTTTGAGTGCCAAAACACATCAGCAGTTTCAGTGTCGGTCATCCTTATGAACAGCAGCGACGACCAGCGATTGCTACAGCAATTTCGTCCAAAACAAACAACAGCGAATTATTTCCGCTTTCTACGCTTTATTCTGGTCTCGTGATAAGGTTTAATTTAAACCAGTATACCAGCTTCATTCCATAGTTACAAAACAGAAGCTTATTCCAACAACTTATAAACATTTTCACTTTGGTCTACCTAAGAACTGCAATGTTTTTTCAATACATAGTTATACATATTATACATAAATATTTGATATGTATATCAAATCCAGTTTAACTGAGAAGAGTAATTCTACGATAGTCGTAAACCATTTACGTTCATATCTTTTACTCGAGTAAAGAATTTAGTTCAGTCGCCTAAATTAATGACTTTAGGTAAAGAGTCTTATCCCACAAGCAAGATACCTACTTAAGATACCTATTACTTAATATACCTATCATCATCATCTTTTTACTTTTAGAAAAGTTAACAAAAAACTGGTAAATTTCCATAAATATTATCGACATAACAACGAATCCAAACGTTAACAATACCTAATAAACTATCATTCTATAGGAATGACGAATCGAATATTTATTAATAAATAATGTAGTGTGGGAAATGGCCCCAACTTCATGTTAGTACATTATCTCGTGACTTGGTGTGTCGGCTCTCGGTTGTGGTTTCTTTCTATCGCAAAAAATGATAAGCAATAAATACAAATATTATTTATTTAATTTAAATATTTACCTATAACATCATAATTAAGAAACAGTTAATCGGCTACAGACAGCTGTGCGATGTATGAATATTTCTGCTACCGTAAGGTTACCTCTGTAACATCTTCAAGCTTACTGAAATAAAAGATTTGAGTGTTATTTTTTGTGGGTCTCACACAACACAATTGGTTTGACAAACAATAAGACAAAACAAGGAAATATATTATTTTTTGAAGTACTATTTACTTACTTAGTAAAAGTAAAGTAATAAATAAATTAATTTATTTATTCTATTGGTTTACCAAGAACATACGTTCTTGTGTAAGTGTAAGTAAGTAAGAGCATAAGCTCTATTAAAACACTACATCTATAACGTACACAGTCAATTAGAGGTAAACTCTGCATGCAATGAAGTGTTAATTTCAGAAAAATGACATCAAAGTACAATTTAGATAACGCTCTCTGCTCTAAGCGTATACTTATATACGATACATGAAATCGGTCTTGACACGATGTATTAATATTCCTTATTTTAACTATTTTTTTATTAAGACCGCGTTTAAACTCATTTTGGTCTATTTCCATTTTCCGCGTTTAAAAGTAAATAAATAATTCAATTTGTGCTACTGACAGATAAACTCAGTAAATATACAAAGGAAAAGTGGTGATATATCAAATTCTATATATTTTATTTTTCATGTTTATTGCACCGCCTTAGTCTCTCTACTAGACCTGTGGTTGACTGGCAGAGAATGCCACTTGGCATTAAGTCCGCCACTGTACAGTTTTATGTGCAAAAATATAAATAAATAAATGTTATCCTATCTTATATACACACACACTTATCTGCAAAAACGTTTAATAAAACGTTTCATTACCTGAACGTAGTTAGATAATAATAAGCCACCTCTTTTGTGTGCCGACGTTCTGTCGGACTGAGCACGCTGACCGGCGATACTCACGGATTGCGCGCAAATTTTTGCGAAGTACCCACTTATTTAGTTAATCTTTAATTTTATATTCTGTTAATATAAAGTTATCGTTCTCAGTTTGGTTATTATGTTTCCAATCCAAAGCTAGTGTTACTAAACATTGTGCTTCTCTCACGTTAGTGAATTGTTTTAATTCTTGGGGAAATAAAAATCTTAATCTAGATATAAATTCAATTATCATAGCTCAATATACAAAATTTGACCCCAGAAAACAGTTATTGTGTAAACTTAAAAGCGAAGGCAAAATTTCAAACAACAGCTACATTTTATTTGAAGCAGAAAATTACCATCAAAATACTATTAAGTATTTATTACATAAAAAAGAAGTAGTAAAAATATTAACTCGCAGAAGAATGGGACACCTGGCCTATTATATTTACCGGTGATTTTACTAATACTTTAGCACCCGGGCGATCCCAGTTGCACTTTAAAGTATTGTTTTCAATATCAGAGTTATTATTCCAGCAAATACAATTATTTCTTACAAGTTTACAGAAATAACAAGTTATATTCGTATCCTTACTAATACTAAAAAACTAATCTCAAACTACGAAGAAATTTTACCACAATGCAAGAACCTCTAGGATAGATTAAACATATTTGAATATTTTTTCATTACGTGAGAGTTATATTGATATAACCCAAAAATTATATTCCGCACAAAGTGTCCGTCATGCAACAACTAATCGTTGAAAAGTTATCATAGAATCGATTAAAAGAAAAGCAGCAGGCTAATCTAGAAAATTACATTGAATTATATTCTTAAATTTTGAAGCAAGACCTTCTGCTTCGCATTTTGATAATACTTTACTTAACGATAATACCTATTATGTATAAATATTCTTTGTAAAGGTCTTATTTATTTAAATAACGTATTTATCATAGTTTTGATTTCACTAAAGCTCTCTAAACATCTACCTGGTAAATATGAAAATCTCGAGGATGCAGCGACGAAGTATAATTTATGGTTAAACAAACTTACCTTAAGTGAAGTTTGACCGTAATTATACGAGTCGCTGCATCCGAAGAGATTTTCATTCCCGCCCTACCCCTAAGTTTACACTTAACTTACCCTTACTTAACTTTAGCGAAATCATACTCTGAAATGAATGACGACTCGACGGTTGGAGGGGTGTGACGTAAGCGTGCCCCACTACCGCCGGATATCGAGTCACAACAAGTACTTTTTTGTATTGTATGCTCTAAAATGTTCGATGCCTAGTACAATGAGAAGTGGACTACCTGGTAAATATGAAAATCTCTTCGGATGCAGCGACTCGTATAATTACGGTCAAACTTCACTTAAGGTAAGTTTGTTTAACCATAAATTAATACTGCCAATTTACCTTTGGCACACACCTAATATGGCATTTCATAAAGTTGACTACAAAAAGAGTTGCCAGTGAGAGAGAAAAAATAAGAAGCGCTACATGTAATAAACTCCAAGAAATCGTTGATTCAAGTTAACCAAAAATTAAAGCAGGCAAAATTAAAAAGCAAGCCTTTAATGTCAAAGAAGATTGCACGGGGGGTAATGAGAGTGCCTATAAATATTCAGATACGTTTATTCTAACGAAAACGGCTGTTTCATTCAAATTCATGTGAGGGCCGCCTTAATGACTCGTCTCGTAATCAAGTGTGCGGCGGCCTTTAATTCTTTGACATGGGAAGTAGGGTGGCTTGTCCTAAAGGGGTCTTTTGCATTTTGGGTAAATAAATTAGGAAAACATAAAAAGGTCACGTCCTTGGCAATCTGAGAAGAAATCCGAGTCCTAAAATTTGTGCTTCATCTTTATTTCAAATTTTTTTTCAATCTGAAATTTCTTACTCATTAATACCTTTAATCTAATTATTTGGAACACAGGAGGATAATATTTGGTTTATTTCTAGGCAGTTTGCTAATCTAAGCACCGAAAAGTTCAGGCACTGCACCGCACACCTCTCTAAAACGAGCTTAAAATTCCATTAAATATTGTTACGGAACGAAAAAAAGGAAAAAAAGTATTATCAAAAGTGAACATCCCAATATAAAAAGAAAATTTCCAACTCACCGTGCCTTATCCTCAGCCCTAATCAGATCCTTCTTAAATTATAGATTAAAGAGGCCCGTAAGCGGATTACCCCAATTTCACTTAATCATCCCCAGAATTACTGATGTGGAGGCAAAACGTTTTCTATTGTGCGATTAAGGTGACATTTCCTTATAAAATAAGAAAATAAGTTAATAGAAATATTGCCTCTAATAATGTGGAACTGTTAAAATACATTACATAACTCGTATTACTCGTATCAAATTTGTCTAATAAAGGACAGATTATTTCACATCAAGCTTAGAATTGAGGCATCTTTAATGAAGCTTAACTGGTTATTAAATAATAACTGGTTTTAGCTACGATACCTATAAAAATGTACCCACAAATATTACTTCGTATTTATAACCCTGCCCGTCGCCGAGATAGTAAGATATTATTATCATTACAGCAATATTAGAACCTTAAAAATGCCCGTAGAAAGCCCCTATACAATATAACGATCTATAACTCATCATGAATGCCTTGAACGGCTAGATGGCGCTAGCGTCGTAAACAAGCAAAATGGCCGACAGTTTCCGGTGCACCGTTGGCGCGCGACACTTCCGCCCCGCGGCCTTTCATAAAATACATGCAGCATCTGAATGAGTTTTAGAATATGTTGTTGGTAATTTTATAGCAATATGTTATCCGCCAGTCTTTGCTATTTTGAATTTCAAGCGCTCACGACTTCGTACCCACGAACTTTAAAACTAAGATATTTTACGTAAAAAAAAAACCCTGTGAAAATAATAAAATATAAATTAATTAAATATAGGCTTACTTACACTGTGCCTCTACCATGAGTTTACCTACCGAGCATCTCGCTATCGAGGGCGTAAAAAAATGTATGGCAAATTGTACAGCGCCTCTAGCGGTTAGTAGCTGAACCACAGAAAAACTAAAAACACTACCATGAGTTCATCTCAAATCGTTAGGTAAAAAACCTATCTAAATTAATACGATAGCGACTAAAGTTTTTATCAAGTTTCATACAAATAACTTACCATGAGTTGCAATTTTCAAAGATGTCATCGAAAAATACCTTAGCTGTCACAGTAACGTAACTCACTGGCTTATTGACGTGTGAAAAGCAAAATAAAATTGTGGTTTTAGGTCATTTTAGGTGTTTTCTTTATTAAATTATGTCGGAAAGAAGTTTATTACGATGGAACATGTTATCAGCATGTGGGCAGACCTCCCACTAGGTGGACCGACGATCTGGTGAAGGTCGCGGGAAGAACCTGGATGCGGGCACATTGTGGAGATCCTTGGGGGAGGGAGAGGATGCTGCGTTTCCCAGAGATATGCGAGGGAATTGTGTCGTGCGAAGATGTCTAGCTGTGCTGTGAAAATGTGTGCGGGTTTCCACCAAAGCTGTGCGAGGAAAATGTATCGTACGAGGATGTGTAGCAGAGATTTGAAAATGCTCATTAGTGTTGTACAGCCTGAGCCTTTTCTACCAGAGATGTGCTGACCGAGGCGAGGTAAATGAAGCGATTCTATTGGTTCTTTACAAACACATCCTTCGCTACGCATCCTCGCACATCTCTGGTGGAAACGCAGCCTTACGAGATCATGATAGAAAGCTAATCCGACAATGAATATGTATTTTCATAAGTTGAAATTTACTTTTGTTTTTAATCAGTCTGTGTATTATGTATTAGGTTTTGTGAAATAAATAGTCAATAAAAATTAATCATTTTATTTTCAACTAGCTTTTGCCCGCGGCTTCGTCCGCGTGAAATTTAGTTTGTCACAGATCGTCATAATTATAGCCTATATGTTAATCTGGGTTATAAACAATAATACTGTAAAGTTTCATCAAAATCCGTTCAGTAGTTTTTGCGTGAAAGAGTAACAAACATCCAGACATCCAAACTTTCGCATTTTTAATATTAAGTAGGATATTAGTAGGATATGTATTTACTTAATTATTATTACTGACGAGATTGCTACCATGTATGTTTAGTGACCATGAAAGATTAAAACAATATAATGTATTTAATTAATTATAATATCTTAAGTTTTACAATAATAAGGTAGGTATATCCATCCAGTTACCCTAGGTCTTTATTATGGATTTAATTTACAAGTAGTTATTTACAAGCACTCTGCTCTAAATCCTTTGGCTTCAGGGAAGAACCTGGACCGCCACCAGTCCAGTGTTCCCTTGGCAGCTCTGTGTATGCGAGTTGCCTTCTTCTTGCTGTTTAAAGTCACTCCACACCTTAACAAATAAACATTACAAATAATAATGACGAAATAAGATAAAAGCAATCAAAATGAATAAAGTAGTAGGTATTTATACACACTTTTCTCAATTTCTCAGTAGTTTTCGTGTCGCCGGTGGCATCAGCATTTCACGTTCGCGTGTCCGTTAGTTCCACCCACCGTTGACTATTGTTGGCTCTTTCTTGGGGCCCTTCAGTGGGCATACTCAGATCGCCATATCTATAGAAAAACAACTTTATTGTATCTAGAAAATATAAATCTAGCACTCATATTACTGAATTTTAGCTAGGCACGTGGAAGTTATGCTGGAAAGGTTGTATTTCTCCAAAAAAACCAGCTCAAAATTATTCGTTTAATTTCGAAATTCCTCCACTACATAGTATGTTTATTTTTACTTAACTTACCTTTCCATAAATTCTACAATCGGTTTAAACGGATAGGCGCAGGTTCTCATTTTCCTATCGTGGTTAAAATCCAATTTTTTGTGGAAAATTATTCATCAATAATCCTTCAACAAAACATGTTTTGTTATCTGTTGTCATGACAACAGCTACGTCAAAGTCGCAATGACAAGAAATAAACAATACAAATTTAAAATCATATGTTAATTCAGCTTTAAGCACTGTTCTAGGACACTTAAATTTTGCAGTGTTATTTTTGACCATTTTGTTATTTCCTACTCTATCTTTTCTATATAGTTAGAAAGGAGCGGCATTCGTTCTTTCATTCATCCATTCATAGAGCGTGAAGTTGGATACGTTAACATGTTCACCAACATAACATCACAAAACCATCGAATTATCGCTGGCGAGTAAAGTATACGGTAATTGAACTCATGGTATGATTTTAATGCAAACTTCATCGATCCACGTTTAAACTCTATCGACTGTAGTATACGAATACAAGTTTTCGATGGCAACTCATGGTAGAGGCACTGTATGAATAAATATTTTTTTTCAACTCCACTGATAAAAGTTATTATTACAATGGGTATTATCTTTTAACAATGGTGCTAATAATTTAGTCTTATTTCTTTGTGGCATTTTCGTTATTCGTATCCTTATTTCAAATGTTTCTAGCGATTTTTAACTTTAAGCCAGTTGACATAAATAGTCATATTCCTGAACTTTTCTGTTCGCTGATAAACAGATGATTCATAATAGGATCTAATATTATTACATTAGGTATATTTGCTGTTTTATACAAACTTCATTCACAAGTAACTCATACGGCGAGAATATTGTGTATTATTCTGTGATACATACTAATATTATGCCCGTACAAAATGTTCTATAACCTAGTTTTCGTTATATTAATTCCAACAACAGTGACGTGTTTTCTAAATTGGGGATATACAGAAGTAGCTTTCACTGTGGATGGTGATCCGTGTATGACAGATTGTGTCAAACGAAAATGCGTGGTTAATTGGAAACAGCACGTGAAGTCCTGTACACCTACAGGGAAACCTTCTCCTATTTACTTCACGAGTCAGAAGAAAGACAGAAGCAACAATCGATGCTTGAGCAACTGTGGCTATTTCGGATACAATTACGAGTGGTGTATCACGACTCAGCTGAAAAGGTGGGACTACTGCAGTTCAAACGTCAGGGGAGACATTTATACCTTAGGTGTTTATCCTAGAGCGAAGACCACTCGAGGTGTGCTGTGTACTTCAGACTGGAGAGGGTACAATTACTGCCTCAAGAACCAGAACACTCCTTATTATTGGTGCAACACAAATGGCAAAGGAAAATGGGACTATTGCGCACCAGCAGGGTCTACCAGGATTCCTACGCTGTCGACTGACTTCAGAATAGGTTCTTACGTTTCTAGAGATGAATGCCCAATTAACTCTAATTCCGATAATTTGGACTCCTACACTTCAACTGTGCCGGACGATTATCTGGAAAACACAGTAAAAGTGTTACAAGAGGAATTCACGACATTGGTGAAAGTGATAAGTGATCCAAACAATACTGTCACCAAGTATAAGTTGACTACAGTTGATATGCCGAGACGTTCTTCAGTGCCAGTAGCAATTCAAATAAAGATTACCAAAGATACATTGAAAGGCAAAAAGTTTGTGCTCTTAAGAGAGATTATTCTAAAGCATTTGAAAGAAATGAGAGCACCAGAAAATAGTCGTATAGAACCGGGAGATCTAGAACTTGAAACCGATTTTAAAAAAGAATGTCGAATGTTTCTCAGTCTTCATTGGCTAGCTGTGGAATTGTATGTCAGTTTGTTTGGCGAAACGGTTGAAACTGACGTTCTTATAGTAATATTCTATGAGAATTACGAGAATCCAGTACCTCAAGCGATAGGAGTGTCTGCGAAGAAAACGTATTCCGATGGGAAGAAAGAATATTGTTATGGAAAAGTGTTCTTCAATGGACGCCCAGATTCGCGATATGTTGTATAATCTTCATTTGTGAAAATTCAAATAAACAATTCGACCCTTAGGCTGGGTTGCAATATCTTACTTTAACTGTGACAAATGTCAAAAATCTGTCAAAATCCATACAAAAACACCGGTTGTCGTCATAGTTACAGTCAAAGTTAGGTGGTGCAACTTAGCCTTAGTAAATCTCCTTTTTATTACATTCTCTGTATTTGTCTCTTGTAAATTATAGTGTAACAATAAACTACTCATATACCTACTTACTATTTATTTTTTGAATATGTACGAGTATACTCTTGTCAATAAATTAAGGTAATGTTTAGCGAAATAAATAAAGATAATCTGTAGGGTGCAGAATCCAATTATGGGGCTCATCATATCGATGCATCTTTCATTCATAAAGCGTTATTAATGGCGTCGAGAATTCTTTGGTTGTCATGAATCGCGTGCAAGGTGCAACAATACATAGATTTAATTAAAAAGACCCTAAATAAGTTTGGGGATCAGACCCTCAATATTGTTATTGTTCTGAAGATTTCTATGGGGTCGAATATAATGCGATGCTGAAAAGAATACCAGTTACCTATTTGATAAACGATTTGTTTTTACAATTTCTGAGTATTCTTTATTAATGTTTTAAGTCTGTTTATCTGACATTGGAACAAAAACATATATTTTTGGTATAATTATAGCATAATTTTATATTTGTTACAGGTAACACATTCTCAAATCAATCCAACCGAATTTCTTATTCGTAAGTACAAGATTTATTTATTTATTTATTTAAGTACCAACATATTCTATTCTGCTATTAGGAACAATGATAAGTATCTACTACGAGTACGAGTATTTTTTACTGTTAATTACTACAATTATTTTTTATCCTTATAAGCGAAGACTGTGGCTTCTAATCTACTAGTTTTAAGGGTGATTTTGCAACAAATACTTAATATGTGGTTTGTCAAGGTGTGCTCACGTGAATTTCGCTCTATCACAGAAAGAATATCGCGCGCGTGTTGGTCTTTCAAGAATTGGGATAACAACTATCTTCTGTTTTTCCTCGGGTCTTAAACCATCATCTCTTTAACACGTATAAATCATTTTAGCGTGGAAGGTAACAGACAGACTGTCACATTAATATTAGTACTGATGTATAAAAACCTCAAAATCCAATGGAACATGTTCCGTTGCAAAAACTGAAAATAGCAATTTATAAGTGTTTCAACGAGGATTTATTGTTCTGCCGCGGTAATAATGAGCTCAACATTGCTATTCTCTTTTTAATAAGGTCGTAATTCGCGATGATTCATTATTCAATTAACACGTCCCGTATGATGCGCATGTGTTTTTGTGACAGTTAATGATCATTGCTCGCTTGTTTTATTGAATTATTTTTGTGTAATGGCAATTTACTCAAAAACTGATTTACTCAATTTCAGTTTTTGCATTACTGGATCCAAAATTCCAAGTTCGATCGAATCTGTTTTTCTGCTGGACAGTGCAAATGGGTTCAAATGCCTACAAGTTACTTACTTACTTTATATAAAAATTGCATGTGGAAATAATTTTGACCTTTCCTCCTTGTCTTTTTGCGTATCTACCGGACGACGAAAGAAAGAAAAAATCTTTAAACACTAAAATTTTAAATAAATACATTATACATAGATGAACTAAACTGAATTGTTTAAACATATTTTGGACTCAAAAATGACAGACGAAATCTACTACTATCTACTCTTATCGAGACTAAAGCAGATCTTCACATAATAACATAAATGTCTGTAGGTATGTAAACACCTTGTATCTTATCTACTTCCAATAGGTGCTATTTTCGCACAAAAATGTATGCTGTCAACTGTACCTACGTACAAGCCATTAGCAATGTATTCGCATTCAGTCTGAAGCAATAACACGTTCGCCGTAAACTGGCGCGAACGTTCGCGGATCGTTCGATTCGCCGCTGTAATGGGAGAGTGCATATGGGGTATTGTTAAGAAGGTAACTACAGTTTTAGGTCTTTTCGATGCAGCTAAACTATTTATTATGTAGCTAAAGTATGAACTAACACAAAATATCTGGGTCTTATACTTTTGAAAGTTTTAGTAGTAACATGTAACCGAATGAAGTGCCGTTTTATGAATTTGAGATTTTTAGAAATTCAAGCTAAAGCCTCTTAATTTATTAAGTAAGATACTGGGCCATGGTTGATTGAAGACTAAATAATGTGATATCTGTAGTAAATAAGGTCCTATATTGCAACAATAAATAGTACTTTAGCTAGTGGTAAACATGTTAACACTTCTATCAAGCGATTTGTTCAGGAAAAACTCATTTCTTCCCACCACAACAAATCCAGTGCTCGTAGTGTGAGTTTACGTTAAACGTATTCGATGTCGACTGCATAAAAAAGTGACATTTAAATGTATGACGGATTGTACAGCGGAAACTTTCAAGAACTGAAATCTTTATATATTTTTAAACGCGCTCGCTAGTGACGACGTTTTATGTAAATTCACACTAAGCCCTCATTGCTCCCAATGACTTGACCGCTAAAAATACCAACACTCATATTAATGTCAGACATTTAAGATCCACTTTCTCCCCATTTACCAGCCTGCGCTTCGTACTTACACAAAGCGCTTCGTAATTGACGTCACCTCAACCTGTCAAAGGGTAAGCGAATATCCTATTACATGAAGGAAGACGCAAAGTGCCTCTTTGCGAACGCTTAAGTGATAATAATTCTTGACGTTATTATGAGAAAGATTAAAATTAAATGACGGTTCTGGAGTGAAAATAGTGCCTTGCTTGAACTTTCTTGCGTACCTACGTGACTTCGTAACAATTTAAAGAATAGAGTGGAATGGAATAATAATAATATTGTTTTGTTTGACAGAAAGCCGTACAGGGAGAAATAAACAATCATGCACACAAATGCTTATATGGCTCTCTAACAAAAAAAAAATACCCGCTCGGCACACATCGAGATTGACTGAAGCATGCTTGAAACTGATTTTCAGCGGGGGAACTTTATGCCTTTCACTTACCACTTTATGGTCGAAATTCGTCGAACATTAATAGGGTTGATATGGACAAACTATTCTGCTTGTTTATTAAGTAGTATCTAAACTATGAAAATTTGTAACTGATTTCGGTTTTATATTTAATTGTGGCAATATAATATAGTAAGTACAGTCCTCCCCAAAAAGACTTTTCTGTACAAATCACCCATTTGCTTAATCGAGGAAAATAATATAAAATGCCGTTCTAGCCCAAGCAGTGTTGATCGATACTAAAATATTTATGTAGTTAGGTACAGTTGGAAGAATAATATGAGTTTGTAATATGATGTTGAAATGCATTTTATTCGCCATGACAAAACCAGATACTAAATCGATACCCTGAAACCCATTAATGTACATACATGTATTATTTTTTTCTTTTCGCTAGCACCTCTAGCTTCCTCAATAGATTTCAAAGATTGGACTGTGAAATTACATCAAATTCTTTTTTTGTATGTTATCTCACTATTCGACCAAACAAGAGTAAATATTAATCTCAGAATAAATCGTCAGTTTTGACATATTTCCCATACTGAAACTATCAATGTGCCTATGAGTTATACCAGGAGTTATTCTCGGATAAAAGTTTGGTCGAATCGGGCCTTAATGACTTTTCTACGAAAATGATCAAAATTAGCATCACGCAGTCGGAAATGACATTTTGTTAGACGTTGATGTCATACCGTATCTAAGTGGTTTTGCTACGAGAAGTTCGGACCAAAAACTATTTAGTACATAATATCGTTAAAATATTACGAAAGGTAATGTTGAATCGTACATAGTAATTATGAACTCCCAGGTCATGCCTTTCCAGATGACCGCGCGTTTTCTGCCGACCGTACCCGACCATTAACGGCCGCCATTTTTCCTCCTCGCCATCACTCAGTCATCCAAACGCACCTAATTCCACACATCTACGTTATATCATCGTCTGTTGATGCGATTTACACTGTCCTGCTGTGACAGATTTAGTGACAGGCAGGTGGATTGAAAAGACATTCCCGTGAAAGAAGTGGATATCGTTCGTTTTTTAAATAATTGAAAACCCTTTCTGTTGTAAAAAGTTAATTATTGTTTGATTTTAATTTGAAATCGATTATCCGGAACACCCCTGGTTTTAATTGATCCGGATAATCGGGATTCTTGTATTGTGTTTGTATCCAGTTTATACATTCTTGTTAGATTAGTCGTGTACATTTTAAAGAAGTAAGCACTACTCAAGCCACCAAATTATTAGCTCTACGTGCTGTTGAATCTCAGATTCAATTTATGATAGTTATGATGAAGTAAGATTGAAAACTCAATACTTTATTTCATACCCTATGACTCGTTTCTTACTAAATAAAGGGCTTCAGATGTGAATAATCAGGGTCTCTGTAGTTGTAGTGGTTACACAGTAAGTTTATGGTACACATGTATACTATATCGTAGGTGCTGCCACAATAATTTTCAATTGCAATAATCCCATTAATTAAGCAATCTACAATTGATAAATGGACAACATAAAAAATGCTTTAATGCTTGGCGAAAAAACAAAACACCATCAATGCGCGACTCAAACGGTGTCTCGACATCTAAACAACAAACACTTCGTCTCATATAAAGTGGATTTCGGATAACACATCGATCGTCACATGTAAACAGGCCTCCGTGGATAACACCATTAGTTAATGTCGCCCTCGGCCTGTGACCAAGATATTGATATTTCGAGTCCTATGATAAATGAGACTGCGAACTACGAAATACCGGCTATGACGGGGCCGGCCATATTTTCAAGATTTTCGCAAATCGTGACGTTTATTTGTCACGACCTAGTTTTGGCGAACTTTCTCGTTTTTGGATAAGTCCCGATATTTATGACGGCCAGAATGGATTCCGGAGTTCAACGGCTGATCGTTTTGTCAATTTCCGCGATATTTTACGGATTTATTGATACTTTGCCGAAAAAATGGTACAAATGATTTGCCGTGTCTTTGTGAAACAAACTGCTTTGTGGAAGGAACTGAAAGCAAATAATGTGGTTTATAGATTTGTCAGACTAAAAACAGTCGATATTTATCTACGTAAAGTCTGTAGTATGAAAGTTACATATTTATAAATAGGGAATAATTATGTTGCTAATGGAAATGACAATATCTATTAAGTAGCCTACTTGTAATAGCCTAATTTTATTTATTTATTTATAGAAACCAACAGCGAGACATTGAAAATATTAGTTATAAGATTTAGACTGATAGTATAGCCAATTTACTACGCCTTTTTGTTTAAGTAAGTATTGTGTGTAAACTTCAATCACAATTTAGTTAACTTCGTAACAGCAAAACAGTTTGGTTCAAGATGAAATACTACACGGTGCTATCTGATCTTGCTAACATTCTGCCGTGTTGTTCTGACATTCGGAGATTAAACTACTGATTTATAGAGATGTTTACCACTAACAAACATTGCTTGCACAAGAACTATCATTGTTTGCGCTTCGAAATCTTATTAGAAAATTATACAGGAGAGAAGAATCACAAAATAACTTGGCTTTTACACCCTTTGTAATAAGGTATTTTAAATTGTATTTGGCGATATCGTCGCGACAAAGAAATATTTACGTACTTTTTGATCATGTTTCGCGTAATTTATCAATGCAAGGTGTCCTTCTAATATGCTACCAACCGAATCATAACTGTAACACTAAAGTGAAAATCCTATAGTGGCTGAACAAGTTTTTATCAACAAAGGCAAGGATATAAACTAGTTGTTGATTTCAATCAATGTATTTGGGTTGGATAAGCCTGCAGATGAAATATCGATTTGATACCCATCTGAAACAAAAAATGTATTTAATGCATCGCGTTAAGCCATGTATTTATCAGGCAACATTTGTTGATAAACACTGTTTATAAACTGTTTCATAATAAAGTAAAGTAAAGTAAAGTAAAAGTAAAAAGTATTTTATTTGCCAGCAAAAAAAAATGTACAGTCTGTTTATCTAGCGGCTGCTGCACTAAGCTGTGCTTGTGTCGCGGCAGCCTTAAGTAACACAGGTTAACAATTGTTGATAAAAATATAGTGAGGACACACGGTACATGGCAATTAACAGTTATTAAACTCTTAAGATAATTAGAATATTTTTAACTTAGACTAAACAAAACTAAACAAAAAGTAACTGAGGTAGTGTGTGTAATGTGTGTGTGTGTGTGTGTGTGTGTGTGTGTGTGTGTGTGTGTGTGTGTGTGTGTGTGTGTGTGTGTGGTGTGTGTGTAATGTGCGTGTAATGTGTGAGTAAAGTGCTGTGATGTTATGTAGTGTGTTTAAGGCTATTTATATGGAGGCTCGGCGCGGAAGTAAAGCTTCTGTGTCCAGATAATCAAGGCCTAGCAGCCATGACTCGAGTTCGCGTTTTGCGCCTGGTGTTGTAAGTGTTTTTATGTTTATAATGTTAAGATACATGTAATTGTTTATGATAAATGTTGCCGTGCTCCCCGCTATCAGTGGAAATCAAGTGTGGAGTGGACGGCCAAGTTTCAGAAACCTGTGATTATGGTAAACTTGTTTCACACTAATCATAAACAGTTTATCAACAAATGTTGTCTAATGAATACATGGCTTTAATGTCACTAATGTTTTGCACTGACAAAATAAACCCTAAAAGAGGTAGCTTTAGCTAACTAAGCGCATAATCACTTATTTATCCAGGAAGTCTTCGCTGCTAAGACTGATTTGGAGTCGTATTTTCCACTGCATGCACAATGTTACAGCCTGTATAGAACAGTATTATTAGAATTTAGAATATAATAGTGTAATGGTACCTATTTTACCCCTTTTTAAATGGGCAAAAAGGTACTTACTGTCTTATCTGAAACCGAACATGGTATTGATTTGAAAAGTATATAATGACGTGGAAGTGTGAAGTAAGACCTATTTGTTTTACAAGCGAATGTTGTGCTTCCATGGCATTTTCAGCATTAACAAATTGCATTTTTTGGCACGCATTCGATTTGTGGGAGAGCGGTGCATCTTGCACTTGCTAATATTAAATATTTATGTAGGGTTTTTTCACGGGTTCAGATGGTGTAAGAATAGTCTATAAGTCAATTAGTTAGATTCCGTAGATTCTAAGACATTTTAGTTGGCAAGACTGTCAATAGATGGCGTTGTGCTGACTTACATCGCGGTGTCGAAGTTTAAGGCGACCCGTATATAAAGGTTTTGGACCACCGTTCACATTAACCATTCTACTTGTTACTAACCGATTGTGGTGACGTAATAAACCCGTCGTGTACTGAGTTTGGTTTTTATTTCTAAGCTAGGACACCCTCGATTCGACTTTGACCCAAGGGTGTTAAACAGATGGTGTGGCTGATTACCCACTAAAGTAAAATTTAATTGCACTTTAATTTCCAGTTACTGTTTGACTATCTGTTCTATATTTACTATGACACAGCTCAACTTCTCACTCTCCCCTCAAAAGAAACCATCCGAGGTACTTAATCAACACAGAGATTTGCCAGCAGGGGACCGCTGATCTACAGGCTGTTCGGAATATAACGACCGAGGAGATTTCGGTAAGCGTTTCTTATGTGGCTGCAGGAAGGGAAGAGAGACTTCTTGGGTCTTGCCTACATCTCGAAAAGCCAAAACAAATGAAAAGTCAGTGTCGTGTTGTGATGTATGCGACTGTTTGTCCGTTATTTCTAGTTACCAGATTGCAGCACAATCATGTTTTTTTTAGAAACTAAGTATTCTTTGGAAATGTAGTTGTTAAATCAAAAATGAACTGCCACAAAACAAGTATTAACGATGTATTGTCTTAAACTTTCATCAACTTTCATGGTCGGTTAGAATAAATATTATTTACGGATTCACCCGCTATATCTTCTGTAAACCCTTGAAAAAGAAGCTGACAATAGTGACTGAGTTTCTTGCGCTGCTTCTTCTCAGCACTGGCCCATTTATTGTAACGAAGCAGTGGTAGGGCTAAACCTACCACCACCAGTATTAGTACTGGGACGAGTAAAAGTGCTTCTTAAAAGCATACTTGCATAAATGAGTTTATGAGTTACTCCGTGATCATAGCGCTTGCAAGAGTGCCGAAATACCGGAGGCTCGTCAATAAAAAGGTACATGGTGGCAATCCCGTGATAATAATTTTTCTAAAGTATTAACCCACAAAAAAACCATACAAACATCTTGACCGCGATCACCCCACAACCGTAGGTAAGTTGTAACTAAGCAATAAGTAAATAAATAGGCGAAGTTAACCCCACACAACTTGCTAATGAGATATCCTGCACCGGATTTGCTGTTTGGAAATACACTCGGGTAGTTCAGGGTTGATAAAGCCGGTAGGAGATATGAAGAGATATTAATTAGTAAAGTTGAATGTATGTGATTCGTAGGACTCTTTATTTTATCAATAACGTACCCTGCGTGCCCAAACAACTGCACGTATTGAATGAATGCTACTGACAACGCCACTCTTGTAGCGGAGTTTTGGGCTGACACTGTGTAGGTTTGCTGTCGACACAAAAAGAAAAAATTATAATAAAATGAACTTTTTTAAAAACAAGCTTTTATTCTGAATTTCGAAAGTTTGTATCGCGCATGGAATTTATTCCTCTTTTTCTCTGTTTGCGCTACAAGCTTTCGAAATTCAGAATAAAAGCTTGTTTTTAAAAAAGTTTATTTTTATTATAATTTTATTTTACACTTTTTAGTTATATCTTAATCTCAGGACCCTGGACGTTATCTAACACTAAAGTGCTCGAAAAGACAAATCCAACGAACCCAAACTCGATGAGTTTCCGCCGTTTTGTTTAGGAGTTCCTATGGCCACCACCCGACTCCATCATCAGACCAGCTCAATGGTACCATAATATTGCATTGTCATCGGACTTACACATGTATGCAAAATTTCAGCTCAATAGGAAACCGGGAAGTGGGTCAATTTTAAGTTGCAAGATTTGACGACAGACACCAGACATGTGAAAGTAATAAAAAGCTTGTAATAATAATGTTCCTATTTTTGTTGTTCGAACAAAAATAGGAACATTATTCTTAGAACCTAATGAAAATAAGTTGTCACCTTATTTATTATCTAGCTTTTGCCCGCGGTTTTACCCGCGTGAAATTTAGTGTCACAGTTAATCTGGGTTACAAACAATTAATACTGTAAAGTTTTAACAAAATCCGTTCAGTAGTTATTGCGTGAAAGAGTAACAAACATTATGACATCCTAACATCCATACAAACTTTCGCATTTATAATATTAGTAGGTCTGTAATCTTTTGGCAACGCTTACTAGTTTTAATTTAATTAAATAATCATGCTGTCTGGAAATTGACTGGAAGTGTATAATTCTGTGTTACGGACAGTTTAATCTAAATTGTTCAAACCTCCACGCTATGATTATCAACAGGTACACCGAACCTGCAATCACACGGAGTACTGCCATAATGCAGAATTGCACCGAAAGTTCAATATTAATAAGAAATTTATGAATAAATACCCATCCATACTTATCGTGATTTTATTAATAAGGGGACTGCTAATAGGCTGATAATGGTGATGGTACTTTTCATGATATCATATAACTAAAAACAGCATCGTTTCGAACAAAATAACTTATAGCACGACTAGCGGCCGTCCGGGACTTCGTACGCGTGGATCCCGTTTTACCCCCTTAGGGGTGGAGTTTCGTAAAATCCTTTCTTAGCGGATGCCTACGTCATAACATATCTACTTGCATGCCAAATTTCAGCCCGATCCGTCCAGTGGTTTGGGCTGTGCGTTGATTACACTATGCACTATGTCAGTCAGTCAGTCAGCCACAATATTTAGATTACCTATCCATCCATAAGTATCTTGTAAGATTTTATATAAGGGGAGACTGCTAATAGGCTAATAATGATGATGGTACTTTTCATGATATTTCTTGAAACATTGTTTCGAATAAAATAACTTATAGCACCACACACTCATCAGTTGACTTTTGACTTACATGTTTATGTGCCCTGAAAACGGCTTACATACTAAAGTTTTTTATTTAATTTGTATCTTTTGGGTACACATAAGAGTCTATACTGAGTATCTCTACTGTTGTTACGGATACTGTGGTACTATTTCCATTAAACATTCCCCATTGAAACTGGACGTACATAGTTAACTACCTCGACCAGAGCAAAGTGACGTAAACGCTATGCATTCTAAAATGTGTTTTAAAACATGCAGGATAAGGTACGCATTTTAGTTTTTTTTTGTTAAAAAGTAAAGCGCTCTCGCTGCATTTCGTCTGGAAACATGTACCGTGCGTTATGCAGTTTTTAACTTTGTTAATATTGCTCCTGAAGCATTGTTCCCGTTCTGCATGTCGGTACAATATACATAGTTTTTCAAACAATGGAATATCCAGTCTGCTAGTCAGCAAGATTCTGGAGTGGAGACCGCGTACCGGAAATTGCAGCGTTAACCCACAAGGTGGACCGACGACATCATAAAGGTGGCAGGAAGGCTCTGGACTTTGTGTGTATTATAAGCTATGTCGGTTATTCGCTTTTTAAAGGCTATTTATTAGTTAGTAATTTCAAACCACAGATTTAAGGTACAGTTGGTCAAGCAGGACAATCTGCTGTTCTCCACTGAGGTTAGAAATATCTTTGTGTATGCATTTTAGCCGTGATGGCCGTTGGGGCAGGAAAGTTCTCGAGTGGCGACCACGGGCTGGAAGACGTAGCGTGGGCAGGCCTCCTACTATAGTCTGATTTTTAATTCGACGGAATTCTGACAGCTGTCATTTTTTGACAATTCAGATGTAATAAGCCTTTTTTGCTTTGAATTGTTAATAAATAATATGAAATGAAATTTCATTAACTACAACATACAAGAATGAACTATTGTTTGTTTTGTGAATTCAATGTACACTAATTATTATGTACATTTTAGAGATTAAATAGAAAAAAAACGTGTTTTTAACACAGTAAAACAACATATTATCATAAAAGAAAATATGTATTGATCATCAATCATCATTATCGTCACCATCATCAACTTGGATTATAAAATTGGCATCTGGTTAAATTAATTATTTTATGAAGCTAAGATTTTATTAACAAAAGGATTTTCATAAAAAAGGTTTGTAACCCATGGATTATTGGCCAGGGAGTCCAGTAATAGAAAAATAATTTCCCAATTTTTTTTGTAACTTCAAAAATATGATAATAAAAATTCAAATAACCATTTTGAAATGATCAGTACATTTTTAAGCCTTAGTTTTTCAAGTGAAACCTTAAATTCAAGAAAGGATTATTTTTTAATTTGTGGAAATGCTCTCCATTCTTAGTGGGAATGTTTCTATGTTAGCAACACTTCTGAAATGTCAAAATTCCGTCGAATTAAAAATCAGAGTTTAGGTGGACCGACGATCTGGTAAAGGTCGCGGGAAGAGCCTGGATGCGGGCAGCGCAGGACCGTTCATTGTGGAAAACCTTGGGGGAGGCCTTTGTCCAGCAGTGGACGTTATTTGGCTGAAAAGAAAGAAAGAATGCATTTTAGGCTAAAATGTCTAACAAACAGAGAACTACCTCGGTTCGCACTTCAAGGATTCAATTACAATAAAGTTCAGTTAAATGAAAAAAATTGGTGCTGGGTTGCACCAAATAGAAAAACAAAGGAATCTCACTAAATCAACATTCCCAGATTTCACTCAAGTCAAATTGGGAAATTGGGGGAAAAGTGAGAGTTATTCGAAGGATATTATTGCTTGAATTCGTCAGATGCTTTCGAGGTGAATTCTTTCGATTTCCTTCAAGTTTCCTAATTTCGAAACGTTCAAATGTCAGAAATTTCATTATTGACAGGAGAATGTGCCAACTGCCAAAAGTGGCAATTACAAAGGGTTTCCAAAGTGGGTTGGGATCATTTAAGTGTTTGGGATGCTGATAGATGGATTACCTTTTCCAATTTTCTATTGCCCAAGGAGGAAAATTGTAACAGTGGACTGAATTTTTCGTAGTTATTACATAGGTGTTTCATTTTATAGTACAGGAGCTAAAGCTGCATTCACACGCACTAGTGAACCTCCAATAAAAAAAGACGTGACACTAACTAAAATTCAGAACAGAAATCTATACGAGTAATAAGACACATCCATGATATAAATACGTATGATGTCAATACAATTTTATATGTTTTCAAACAAAGCTAATTTTCTATCTGATAAACATTTTCCATATTATTTTTGTTTCCAAGCAAGCTATTTACTAACGAACTTTAACCTTATTTTTATCAACAGACCGCCCCTTTTCTGGTAGGCAATAACTGCCTAAATGCAGCACGCCCATGATAACAAGCGCCCAAGCACTTTGCCTACTCTCTGTCGCTTTTTCTTTCAGCCCAGTAATGTGAAAAATATGTCGGTGGGTGTCCATCATAAATCACTGCCTACAGGTCTGGACTGCCCAAAACCGGCCCAAGAGGGTCCTATTACTGAATCACTCGATATTATGACGTGCGGTCGTTAGAGTAAATTATGTGTTTGGTAAAACAAACAACTTGTTTTTATTTTGTTTAGCTTAGATTTTATTGGTTTGATAGAAATCTCTTTTTTTATTATGCGTTTTTATACCACTCTAGGTTATCGAGTTAATTACTATAGAATGTTTGGACAGTTCAAATTTCGTTATGAAGTACCTAACTAATGAAATTGTTTAATTACTGATAATGTCAAACAACTCTTTTAGTTTTCATCATGCAATAAAAACATGCCGCATTTAGTTAACATTTAACTAATGAGGGCTATCGTTTTTATACTTAACAGTTGGCACCACTGGCGATTGACAGGACCTTACTCTACAGTGGCGCCATCTTGATGAGTAAAAATGCGATAGTCCTCCTACCACTTTAGCGCTCACCAGTTGGGGCCACTGTCTTCGCGACTAGCAAGTGACAGGACCTTACTCTACAGTGGCGCTAACTGGTGAGCGCTAAAACGATAGCCCTCATTGAGCTGTAGTCTAGCTACTTGGCCGGTCTAACTACTATAATATTTTCATTAATGTTGCTAATCGGGCGAGTAGCTAGACTTTTCATTACTTCCAATAATATCTATACTAATATTGTAAAGCGAATATTATAAAGGAGAGTTTGTTTGTTTACTTGAACGCGTTAATCTCAGGAACTTTTGAATTTTTTTTTGTTTTGGATAGCCCATTTATCGAGGAAGGCTTAAGTCTTTAAAACATCACCCTTCAGCCAATAGGGCGGAGCAGTAAAGAAAAATGTTGCAAAAACGGGAAATATTATTCAAACTATTTTCACGCGTACGAAGTCGCGGGCTCAGCTAGTCGATGATAATGTTTCATTGCGAGTGATTGTAAAATAGGCCCCGGGCGCCTAAAATGAATTTTCAAATCGATGCTACCTGCTCCCAAATATTCCGGCGAAATCCCGACCGGCCAGGGTTTTATCATTGGAAATGCGCGGATTTATTTCGTGAAAACCTTTAACATTGGTGACTGTGAACTTTTTTAGGACTTTAGCCTATCTATGTGTTTTCGTATGCCTGTGTTTTTTAGTCTCGTTAACCCCTCCTGGTGGTAAGCTAAATATGCTCGTTTGCTTATGACTGGGTATGGGATTAGGTTGACTATTCGGCGCTTGAAAGTTAAGAAAATCAAATTAAAATAGTTTTTAAAGGAATGTACGTTTCCATAAAAGTTAGTTTAAATACCGCCTCAGCTTAGCGAATATTTTATCTTTTATCACAGTAGCTTATCTTTAAGCTGATATTATTCCCAAAGTAGTCCAGTCAATAAAGCATTATAGATGGAAAACTGTAGAACACAATTTCTGACTTTAGGACTTTATTTAGACTAGTTAGGAGGTGAACATAGCAAAAGTCCCCGCCCTTAGCCCTTGAGCCGGCGGGGAGAGGGGTGTTTAAAGGTGCCACTTTTCGGTTTTTCGCTTAATCCTCGGAAACTATGCGTCCTAGTGACATGACTACTTTGAACCAAAAAAAGCATATTCAATTTGCTACAGGTGAGATAGACAAGTTTTTCTATAAATTGTATAGTTTTCGCGGCATCTGCTCTAGAAGGTCTGTAATATTGGAAATTTTATTTTTGTCTTACATGTTCCCATCAGGAGAAAATCGACTAAATCAACATTGAGCAATCATTCTAGACATGCGGGAGCATGTTAAGCCTAGTTCCAGCGAGGGGACTACACCGTGCGTATATTTAGACGAATTACTTTGAGCCACTTTTGACTCCTCATCACTCAAAAACTACTGTGCATTAACACTTCAAATTTGGCTCATATGGTGAGACTTGCAAGATATACATCAGTTTCAAATTTCATAAATATGCCTCAAACGGTTCTTTAGATATTGACGTCCAAAAATCTACATGTCTGACCTATAGACCAAATTCTAACCACTTCCAGATGACCTCGAAGGTTCAAATTTGGCATCCAGAAAGGTAGTTATGTAAATACAAAGGAACAAATAAAAAACCAGTAAATTTTAACATTTCACATGTGATAGATAGATTTTAGTGCTCTAAATATCGATTTTTGAACGTCAATACCTAAATAACCGTTTGAGGTATATTTATGAAATTTGAAGCTGATGTATATCTTGCAAGTCTCAATACATGAGCCAAATTTGAAGTGTTAATGCACAGTAGTTTTTGAATGATGAGGAGTCAAAAGTGGCTCTAATTGGTTCGTCTAAATATACGCACGGTGCAGTCCCCTCCATGGAACTAGGCTTAACATGCTCCCGCATGTCTATAGTGTTTGCTCAATGTTGATTTAGTCGATTTTCTCCTGAAAGGAACATGTAAGACAACAATAAAATTTCCAATTTTACAGACCTTCTAGAGCAGATGCCGCAAAAACTATACAAGATATTGAAAAACTTGACGGTCTCACCTGTAGCAAATTTAATAAGCGTTTTTTGGTTCATAGTAGTCATGTCACTAGGACGCATAGTTTCCGAGGATTAAGCGAAAAACCGAAAAGTGGTACCTTAAAACCCCACTCTCCCCGCCGGCTCAAGGGCTAAGGGCGGGGACTTTTGCTATGTTCACCACCTAACTAGGCTAAATAAAGTCCCGAGGTCAGAAATTGTGTTCCACGGATTTCTCTCTACACCGTCGTTAAGGCATTCATTGACTGGACTAAAGCTTATTTTCGTTAAATGCCACAACACAAAACTTTTAAACTTCAACTATTCCAGCATTTGTTGAAACGAACCGTAATTTGCTAACATTTTTATCGCGCGCTGCCACGAATAAATATCGTCGAAATTCAGCCAACATTTCATGTTAACACCATACTAAAAATAAACTCTCGTTTGCAAAACAAAAACCGTACCCACTACACATTTCTTATGAAGCGGTACAGCGCATTTTGTTAAGGTATCCGACAATTTTGTCTTGAGCTGTCGCGCGCGTTTGTGGGCTCACAGACGAGAGACAGTAATATCGGCAAATTCTTTGCGAATACCGCCAATGGTGGTCGCCACTCGAGAACTTTTCTGCCCCAACGGCCATCGTCTCTACGAGCTATGACCACGGGCTGGAAGACGAAGCGTGGGCAGGCCTCCTACTAGGTGGACCGACGATCTCGTAAAGGTCGCGGGAAGAGCCTGGATGCGGGCAGCGCAGGACCGTGCATTGTGGAAAACCTTGGAGGAGGCCTTTGTCCAGCAGTGGACGTCATTTGGCTGAAACGAACGAACCGCCAATGGTTGCCGACAGTCGCCGATGCGATCGACAGTTCACAGTATATCGGCGATTTCTTCGCGAATACCGCCGATGGTCGCTGACAGTCGCCGTTACATCGCGACTCTCGAAGAAGGGCAGTCGCTAACGTATAGTCAGAGTGTCAACATATTATGACAGTGAAAGGTACGATTCAGAGATTGTCGCTTACAGTCGCTCATCGTCGCCTAAGTACCACTATCGCAAGCAGCCGAAATATTGCTCGTCTGTGAGCTCTCTAACACCTATGGCTGTACAACAGCTCTCTTTAGATCCTCGATGGGTCAGGATAAGACGGCTCCGTCGAAGCAGACGCAGTACCATAACTAACCATCAAACACCCCTCGTACTTAGAATAAATTTTCAATACTCTTGAACACGGGTCGTTAGCTACAGTTGCTTATGGTAAGCTCTCTCGCTCTCTATCTATGGTAAAGCGAAATGATCCATAGATACAAGAGTTATCTCTTAATGGCATTTTAATACTGTGTTTTGAAGTATGATTGATTTGGAAGGGTGCTTTGGAGCTTATGATCGCGGGCAGATGGGATCTTTCATTGCTTATATTTTTAATATTGTTTTTGAATGGTCTTGATTAACTTTGTTAAAGAACGTCACAATTTTATATAATAAGCATCAATTACAGACCAAAATATTGCCATTTATTGTAGAACTAGCTTTTGCCCGCGGCTTCTCCCGCGTGAGATTAGTTTGTCACAGATCGTCATAAATTATAGCCTATATGTTAATCTGGGTTATAAACAATAATACTGTAAAGTTTCATCAAAATCCGTTCAGTAGTTTTTACGTGAAAGAGTAACAAACATCCAGACATCCAAACTTACGCATTTGTAATATTAAGTAGGATTAGTAGGATATTGTCTATCGTTCCCGTTTTTACTAACATAGCGTGTAATATTCTCAAGCTGGCATCCATTATCAGTGATAAGCATACAGCCAAGTCTAGCGGGCGTAAGACGCGCCATAGCCATATTTTGCATCAGGTGTGTGGCCTCGTTAGTGGGATTTACATAGGACGATTTGTGCCGCATCATTAGCATGCTGGAACCCGATTTACATCCCCTCATAGACCGTTCTAAATCGCAAATGTGAGTGCGTTCAACATTGTAGCTGTGACATAGTTGTGTTCTTTGTGCGTAAAAAAAACTAGGTAACACATAGTAAGGGAGAGTCCGCTAATTTGGACCAGTTTTTTTCAATCCCATTTTACACATAGTTTTCTTTTGTTTTTGCTAATGTCCATGGTATATAATAAAAGATACATTATTCAACTTACTATTTCATAAGTATTAATTAATATGATTGTTGTATATTTAGCACAAATCAACAAAGTACGAGTTCAGAGCTTCGGTCCAATTTAGCCAACCGGTTCGATAATTTGTACCACAGGGTTACTAAATTGGATTTCAATAAATTTCAAGCCTATAAAACAACTATGGCAAAATATTATACGATACATTCTTAACAAATTAGGAAACTAAAAGGAACAGTAGTTAATAACATAGACAATCGATATTGTTTTTCACGTTATCACGATTTTGAGTACAAGTTTTGTAATTCCAATTATCGTAACGCACATTTCTACCTAATCTACTTTGCCAGTCTTTTGCTTTCATTTATTGTTAGTCAAACATAACTACGCTATTATAACTTCAAAATATGATTTACTAAAAAAAATGTCAAAATCCTTTGGTAAAGTTCCATACAACTTGATGTGGTACAATTTAGCCGACTAGGTGATAGTGCTTTTAAAAAATCGGTAAAAAAAATAGCTTATAAATACCGAAAAATGTTTCAAATAATTGTAATCCACACTAATTTACGCTTCTAAATAATATATTAGAAACACCCTGTGATTAAATTTAACAAAATTACAAACTAAACATGTATTGTCAAAAGTTACTTGAAAACAATGAAAAAATACTTTTCAAAATAAAACACACGTGTTTGTTGTCACGGCAAAAACCACATGGCCGATATTAATTGATTTTAGTTGTGTATCGCTGAGTGTTGCAATTACAGACATTCAATAAATACTTTACGAAATATGAGGGTGGTACAATTTACCCGGCGGTACAATATACCGAACTCTCCCCTACATGATTTTTTTTACTTAGAAGAAAGAAAGTTTTGACCTCCTTCGAGTATGATAAGTGTGATTGACTCAGTCCATGGTTGAATTTGTTAACAAGGTTATTTTCGAAAATGATATTATTATATTTCTTCAATCACTGGAGGCTGACAATGCTAACTGAATTTCTTGCACGCACGGCTTCTTCTTAGCGCTGGGTTATTATTGTCTTAAAGCAGTGGTAGGGTTAAAATAATACTGGGACGAGTATTAGCGCTTTTGAAAATCCTATTTGCTGCAAATAAATAACTTTTTCTGTGGAAGGGTCACTTTGGTTCTCCTGCAGATCTCCTTATTTTCGCCTCTTCCTCATTGATTTGATCACGCAGGGTAACTCCGAGCATAGCCCGCTCCATCGCTCTTTGAATCACATTGAGCCTTCTTAGGGACGCTAACGTTTAGGGACTTTTATTGAACCGCCATGTATCTTTCAGTAATAGTCATACAAAAAAATCTAGAGTTTATATCGCGCTTTATAAACCCCTCTTCGCGGCAGGAGTGAGGCAATGAGGCGAAATAAGGGCACACCACGAAGTTTTCATGTTATGACGCCGTAACGAAGGCGGGACGTATGAGACTGGTCTTAGAACGTGTTCAGGAAATATTGCTGAGTTAGTAACAATGTTTTTTTCGTATTGTTATAAAACTACTAAGTATCTGGACCGACGATTTGGTGAAGGTTGCGAGAGGCTGGATGCGGGCAGCACAGGACTGGTCGTTGAGGAAATCCTTAAGGCAGGCCTTTGTCCAGCAGTGGACGTCGTGGCGGAATAAAACGATTAAAATACGAGTTTGGTCATGACCCTATACTAGCAAGCGATAGATGGATCGAGCGTGAGACAACGCACCGAAACGCTGCGTCTAAATTATAATGTATGATGGGAATGGGACCCAATGGACGAATGACTTCTTTATAACATGCATAGCAAATCTTGGAAAATTCTTTATTGATTTTTTAAATGTTCTCAGGCGACTTATTCAAGGCTTTAATATGTATCTTATTAGTATAATCATAATTTTAATCAGCGCTTGAGATTAATGAAGTTTTACCATACATAGATATTACCTAATATGTCTCTTATTAACCCAAGAGTTAACGAGTATTAAATCGCTGTTAAGATATAACTGAAGTTTAACTATATCGTTAACAAGTTTCACTTGCAATTTCCGCTGTACATGCTAATCAAAGTTAGTAAACTGTCAAGCGCTTGCTGAGATAATTGCTCACGTTATAGTAAACTCACATTTATACGGATTATATACAAGAAAGAGAGCATTATACTATAAGTTTTTGATGTAAAATAGTCCTTATTGCAATTACATAAGATGCCGCAGTGTATGGCTTGTTGTGCTTTTGTCTGTACTTCAAGTACAATTTCCAACCGCAAACTATACTATCAATTGAAATCCGCCCACCCGTGAATCCTTCTCACCACCCTACGTTTGAGTAACGACCTATTAAACTCCAAGGCAAAAGCAACTTTAACTACACAATCGTAAGTCCAAAATCAAATGGCTAATTTGTGAGATGTGACGCTCCTCTATGGTAGGGGAATCCCGGCTTGCTTGCTACATTGTTTGCTTCGTTACTGTTTTGTTTTGATATTAATTGTTCGTGATTTAGCATCGGTTTCATAGTGCTGGATTTAAATCTGTGTAACGAATAGGATATTGTAACATTATATTACTGTGTTTGTGTTAAAATAAAATCATTAAACTAGTCTTGCCTTAAGGAAGAGCAAATAAAACAGGAGAAATGCCATTCAGGTTGTGTTCAAAGAATACTTTGACAGAATAACTAATCTTGTCTTTTTAAAATGGATTCAAGGCCCCATCTGGCAAACTTATAAACACAATATTTCTAATTGACCATTATCAACTAAAGGCGAAAGCTAAGTCTGGCCACAAAATAGGTATATTTTTAGAACTTAGATGCTTTTATGCTAAATTCATGATGAATCATGATGGATTCCATCTTATCACTCAAGTTATTGTCAAACAGGCAGGCTAAAAAAAGTAATAGTACAGACATTTACCAAATAAATACGCCCGTATTCACAAACATTACTATGAAGTCTCAGAGTGCGCGTGGACGCACAGGGTGACACCCGAACCAATCACAGAGCTCTTTTCAATGCTGTGCGTTCGATTTGCTGCTTCATTTAAGCAAGCATCGTTTGTAAATACGCGTTGCGTACTTATGCGGTATGCGTTACTCAATCACATTCACAGTACTAAGTAAGTCACATTCACAGTATCTCTAGTAGGTAATAATAATGTTCCTTTGTTTCTTCTACTAATTACATTCAGTATCTCTGCATTTATTTAATCTATGACACAGAATTGTGGATTCAGGGAAACGTTATTCCACGCTATTTGCTTTAAAGGGTACGTAGTTGCTAACGAAGTTGAGTGCATCTGCATTTATGAATATATTACGCATTCATATCTGAAATTAATTATGTAGAATATCTGACCGTGTTATTGCTACTGCTGAGCAAAGATACCGTTGTTTATTTGATTAAGGCTGAGTTGCACCATCTTACTTTAACTTTGACAAACGTCAAAAATCTGTTAAACTCCATACAAAAAGCACCGGTTATTGTTACGGTTTAAATAAGGTGGTGCAACTCATCCTAAGTTACGCTGTTAATAATTGTATTAATAATACTCGTATATCAAGGTGAAATAAATGACTGTATGTATAGTAAAGTAAGTAATATAGTAATTCTTAGCTGCAGATACATTTTAAAGATTTTTTCCTCTACTCAACATAAGTGTACCTAATTTAATCATATTTCTTGACCTACAACACTACTACTACAGATTACTGCAGACCATGAGCTTACTCATTAGAACTGCCACTAACGTCTTCGTTTGATAGTTTCAACCTATCTCTTACTAAAATTTAAGAAAACAGTAATTCTGATTAACTTTATTAATAGTATAGCACATCAAACTATACATTTTTGTTACAAAACAGCCTGTAATACAACCAGATAAGACCCCCCTGTGATTAGCTTGATGTGTCGTCCTAAAGTTGCTATTTAATTTATTGATTTTAACCAACATTTTATTCGCTAAACCAAATATTACCGTGAAATGAATGAAAGCTATAACTCCTGGGCACCCCCCGTGCTGTCAACCGAAGAAAATACGAGACAGCGAATATATCACGCGACGAAAACCATTTGATTGCAGCCCTGATAAAACTGCAATCGGAATGCACCGCATCGGGAATGTAAGGCTGCGTTCAGCTAGGAGGGTAGAATTGGTTAACAGATCCTTTCATCCTTCTAGAAGTCCCGTGCAAGATGTAGAGTTTAAACGATGGAACGCTACAAATCTCGGTATTAAAAGTCCTATCATTGATCGCGCGTCCTGTCATTGGCCTATGCACGCGCAGTGATCGCCATCGCCGACGCGATCTGCACGCGTTGGTTTGGTTGAAGCTTTATGCATCCAGTACCTTATATCTAGGTGTCATAGTCAAAGGTCGATATGCAGTCTCTTCGCGGAATTACTAGTTTATCCTAGGTTTGACCAAGGCCTTCAGGCAAACCCCGAAGTGAATTCTAATTTCGGCCTTTGACTAAGTCAAACCTAGAAGTGCCTAAACTGTTCAGTCAAACGTCGAAACTAAAATAATCTGTATCGGGCTTTGCCTAGTCAATCCTAGAAACGACTGGCAGACTCTGTCAGAAGTAGACAGCAAATAGAAAACCGGCCAAGTGCGAGTCGGATTCGCTCACGAAGGGTTCCGTGCGACTCTGTTCTTGTATGGGAGCCCCCCTTCTAATATTTCTTTTATTTTAATTTTATGATTTATTTTTAAAGTAGGTAGATATGCAACTAATTTTGTGAATATTTCAAGGGTTCACCTGTTTACGTTTTATTATCGAGCAGAAAACTGCAAAAAGTCACGTTTGCTGTTTAGGAACCCCCCTTAAATATTTAAGTATTTTATTGAATTATTTATTTTTAAAGTAAATAAAAACTAAATCTTTTGAAAATGATTCGTGAGATACTAGCCTGGTGACAGACAACATTTGGCGAAGTCATAGTTAGGGTCCCGTTTTAACTCTTTATCCTAAGGTAATAGAACCCTAAAAATTAGTAATTTCAAGATCGGTCTAGAAACACTCACAAACAACCACAGTAAATAATTTTAGTTACTCGTACCTTCACCTAAAGAACCGACCGTAACGCCTATGCAATAAATTCGATATCAGAATGAAGTATAGTTTAGTTTAAAGTCTTAATTGACGTTTGACTAGTCAAACCCCGATTTCAATAAATTGAGTTTCGACGTTTGCCTGACCTAATTAGTTACTCCTAGGTTTGACTAACATTCTTTAGTCAAAGGCCGAAATGTTTGGGCTTTGACTAAGACTTCTAGTCAGACCTGAGGATTGACTAGTCAAACCTAGGAGTGCCGGAGCTTCGAGGTTTGACTATAACATAGGCATATAAGCCATTCTCACCAGGGATACTCATGGTCTATAGCAGATTTTTTTTCGCTTTTGTGAAGAAAAATGCCATAATATCATTGTGTTTACTTAAATGGTTTTAACTTATCGATTCTCGTCGCAAGCTGTGAACGTCATTGCACTATAATTAGATTTTGATAATTTCTTGGACGAAAATAAAATAGTACCTTACTTATTCTTTTTGCATATCACACAAAAAATCATCACACTCCTGAAAATCGGGAAAAGGGCAGTTGTTTAAAATAAGAAGAAAGGAAGGTGGGCGGTTAAGAAATAGGACCATATAATTAACTTTTAAAAAAAATAAAACCGACTTCAAATGCGTGAACACAAAAAAAAACTAAAAATTGAAAATATTGCGTATAAAAAAGTTCATCCCCAATTTTCCACCCTTGGGGGTGAAATATTTTCTTCAAATTCGCATGAAACCACCCTTTTGATAATACCTATTCAACAAAAAAATAATCGTTCAAATTGATTTATAATCGGCGGAGATATTGCGTATAAAAAAGTTCATCCCCAATTTTCCACCCTTGGGGGTTGTTTTTTCTATTATTAAATTTAAATGGGACCACCCTTGAGGTATTACCTATACGCAGAAAAAAGATTTGTTCAAATCGGTTCATAATTGGCGGAGTTATCGCGTAACAAACATAGAAAAAAAAAACATACGGGTCGAATTGAGAACCTCCTCCTTTTTTTGAAGTCGGTTGAAAATTAGTACCTAGGTATGTGTATTTCTAGAATCTAGGGCATTATTCATTTGTTTGCTAGCTTTAGTTAATCCTTTTTCTCCAGCCAGTTATTGCCCTAAAAGTACCAAACAGATTATTTTCGTTGTCACTGTAAATCCCGCAGACGAGTATAATCAAACATTAAAGGCAGTGTCCAGGCATTGTCTGCCGCCGCCATAATTCAGGCTATGCAATTAGTGGTTTAGGTGATAACAGGGCATTGGGCGTTGCTGGTCCGCTTAAAATGCATTATTTAAGGGGCGAGTAGGATTCCAACTTAGGTATTCAATTTTTTTTTATTTCTTTCCTAAAATAATGACCTCAACGAAATATGACAGCCAAGAAACAAAATAAAGGTTAGAGAGACATTTTTTGACAATTTTAAAGCCGTAGAAATTCGGATTGACTGACTGATTGACGAATAGGGTTTCAAGGCTAGATCAAGGACTGTTTTTTAGGAAAGTTGGGCATTGAAATCATCAATTTGTATGCACAAACATGATCATTTATGTAATAGATCATAATAACCCACCATCTGGTGCATTCGGGTAAAACATAGGACGTTTATTGTTGTCACAATGTCGATGATTTTGATTTTACCGTATTCAGTGTGATTTTCCTCTCTAGCTCTACAAAAAACTTGTTACGTATTTTATTTATTTATACGCCATTATTATCAACTAGCTTTCCGCCCGCGGCTTCGCCCGCGTGGAATTTTGTCTGTCACAGAAAAACTTTATCGCGCGCGTCCCTGTTTCAAAAACCGGGATAAAAACTATCCTATGTTCTTTCCCGGGACTCAAACTATCTCTATGCCAAATTTCATCAAAATCGGTTGCGAGGTTTAAGCGGGAAAGCGTAACAGACAGACAGACAGACAGACAGACAGACAGACAGACAGACAGAGTTACTTTCGCATTTATAATATTAGTTGGGATTCTTTGTAATTAGCATGATGATTGTTTTATCCACAACTCACAATACAATTAGGGTTAGGTAATAATAACGAATTGCTGTTCCGCGCAAAATTCATAAATTAGTGATTTGTAGCTGGTTTTTCAAACTGTTATTTATGTTTAACTGTGGATTGGACTACAGATAAGTAGGTATGTGTATTTTATTTTATATCGTCTGTGTTGTTATAACTAGAGTCAACAAAACCGTAATGTCAGAATGTATGAAAAGTGACTAACTTATCCTAAGAAGCACAAATCTCATCAATAAACAAAAATACTCGTAATACTTACTTATAGATACTTAACACTTTTTAGCTCATATTGCAAAGATCATAAAAATCTTTAACAAAGTAGCTTTTGTAATGCTCCAATAAACTTACGAGCACAAATTGATCGCGCGAAGACTGAACCTTCAACCTTGCTCTAAAAGTAAGTGGGACGGCATTATACGAGAGGGAAACATGACACCTCCATTAGTAGCTGCTCGTTGTAGATGGCGCACTAAGCGGCGACTCCTTTCTAGTGCTCCGAGAAAAATGTGTGTACCTAACTGCACGACAGTTGCTGAATATTGTCACTTGACTTTTGGTGAATATTGAATAGGTGGCACTATTTTATTATTGTTATATTTATTAGAATAAAACAAATAATATTTTTGTTTTAACATAAACGTATTAATGTTACTCGGTAAACGAACGAAAATTACTTGCTTGCGGATTTTGGACTATCTTTTTTTTTAAATATGAAATTAATTAAATACCCCTTTTTATACTTACTTCACTCGAAATAGACGATTCCGTTCTAACAATCTATGGATTTTTTTATTTCGATCCAAATTCTTTAGTAGGTCCGTTTCAGGGTATCTACTTACACTTGCTCTATGCAGTTGCACTATATTTGTTAAAAATAGATTAAAACTTAGGTAACTGTTTTCTGTCTTTACTTCAAATCAGAGTCAATGATACTCAAGTTATTTGTTGGCAACATTATCAGTTTCTATTATGGTTAGGTATACCCAAACAAACGTGTACCACAGATTACTCAATAGTTAATCATACTCCCGTTCTCTCAAGTGGCGGGTCTTTGAAGCTGGACACGTCCGCGAACAATTAATATGCTAATCCGATTAGTGCCAGGTGTGGGGCGCTAGTGGATCCACAATAATCTGCAAACAATCATGTTACGGTGTTTTGAGGCACCGGTGATACATTAGGGTGAACTCGCCGTGTGTAGTTGCGATTGGTGTCAGTTTGCAAAAAATAGTTTTACCTATGGTCAGGTCGTCAGTGTATTTGTGTTGTTGTTGTTGATGAGAACACGAACAATAAGAAAAATTGAAATGTTTTACTGTAGTTTAATGCTCGTAATGAAATATCGATTCATAATATTATTATATGAATCTTTTACATACTTACTCGAATTCCAATGGGTTATTGTCGATTCGCCACAAAAGATTCCTTATATTGAAAGTAATAAGACGAATTTACACTTGCTTTTTTCATATGACGATTTTTTTTTGGCAAATCGACAATAATCCATTCCAATAGCTCACCGACCCAAAGTGTGTCTTGGCCTCAGATAGGAGATGTCGCTATTTGCTACGGTCTTTAAAATAACAAAATGAAAGTGTAAAAATATACCATTGACTTTATGATTTACTTTTGTATAACCAACTAACCCCCCTAGCGCACAAAAATTTATCAACCGCGTTAAAACGCACGGAAATCATAAAACTTAATTTACATGGACGCCATATCGCACATATTGCGCTATATATTTTTTTCATTTCTATTGCTACGGTCGGTTAAAGCCTTGTGTAATTAGGAGTTATGGAAACGCCAAATTTTCCCTTTTACGACTGGGGGTGCACAGTTAAAGGATTTTGTATGCGTAACGAATATAAAATTAAACATTCGGATTTTAAAACGGTGGCCCGTTTTACTATGGCAGGGGTGCGGAAGCGGTCTCGAGTGACGACACGTTCGTTTGACACCCCTGGTTGGAAACAAAAGAGGAATATACCGCCAGAAACTTATTCTACTTTTAAATTACTTACGCCTAAATTGTTATGTTCAATGTGTTCACGCAAAGAATAATTGCGTGTTAAGATATTGCAGGCGTTTTAAAGACTCATGTCTATTATATTTTTTATCTATATTTTATCGACATGGATTTACTTGGAATTAGCCGTCTTTATTACCTTAAAACAAAAGATTCCAATCAAAAAATACTTTAGACGTACCTACATTCATCGTGATAAAAAAGGCCTTAAATAAATTAGGACGTGGGATTAAAGTACCCAGCATTATCTTTACAGTTCAACTACATTATCGCAAATTTCTGAATCACTGGTCACTAAACGCCAATATCCGTGGACCCATTTGACTAAATACATTCTACGTCATTCGCCAAGTGGCGGGGGGTCTGCATATTTTGGTTGTTTTCTGACCAGTTTTATTAGAACTACTAGCTTTCCGCCCGCGGCTTCGCCCGCGTGGAATTTTGTCTGTCACAGAAAAACTTTATCGCGCGCGTCCCTGTTTCAAAAACCGGGATAAAAACTATCCTATGTTCTTTCCCGGGACTCAAACTATCTCTATGCCAAATTTCATCAAAATCGGTTGCGAGGTTTAAGCGGGAAAGCGTAACAGACAGACAGACAGACAGACAGACAGACAGACAGACAGACAGACAGACAGACAGACTTACTTTCGCATTTATAATATTAGTTAGGATTAGGATTTGAGATGTATTTTTTCAATAGATACTGAACGTAGTGGTGGGTCAGTTGAAAGTGGACGAGCATTGGCTGGGAATGACACAAGAAATGAAGTGGAAGTGATATCTACCAATGGATCCGTCATTTGCAGCGGTCAGCGCTACGCTAAGTACGGTTCGTTGCATATTTCATAACAGAATATAATGTAGGTACCTATTTACAACCAGCACAATAAATTTATATATCGTTGCAAATTAGACCTACCTTAAGAATGGTATTTTACGCAGACGCATTGTCCATAAAAATTAAGTGTGATATCAATGACTATGACTTCAAAAAAAAAGTATTAGGTGTCAGATAGAAGTAGGCCAAAGCCCAAAAACGGTTATCTATTGTTTTATCTTTATGTAAGTAAGCATAAGACGAGTTATATGTATCAAGTTCTTAACAGACGATATCACCAATACCTCCCTCAAACCTTTTCAGCCTTAATAACCACTAAAAGACCAATAAAGTCTAAAAAAAAGTAAAAAAAGGCATAAACAAAACCAAACAAGAGTGCATCACGTTGCCTATTCGCATTACCCGGACAGAGCCATTAAAATTCCATGTAAAGATATATCTTCCCATTACAGAGCGGGACAGGTGTTGTTATTTTTGCGCGGGAAATTGGACGGCCACTTTAATTTTGGATACATTACCTTGATACATGTGTCCTGCGGCGGGATGGGTTTATGCTACACGGAGCCATCTAAATATAACTCAAAGGTGACTGACTGACTGACAGACATAGTGATCTATCAACGCACAACCCAAACCACTGGACGGATTGGGCTGAAGGCATGCAGGTAGATGTTATGACGTAGGCATACGCTAAGAAAGGATTTTACGAAACTCCACCCCTAAGGGGGTAATAAAACGGGATCCACGCGTACGAAGTCGCGGGCGGCCGCTAGTCTAATTATAAACTGGCACTTTTGTAAATGTAATAAATAGGGAAAAAAATTGACTTAAAATGAATCTCAACTGAACTGTCTCAGTTTAAGTTTAACGCTGACTATATTATTCTTCTTGAAATGTTTACATTTCAAACAGAAGAATAAAACGTAAACGTAGTCGTGAAACGTATCTTTAGATACGTTTTCTCAAATCACTAGATAGATAAATTCAGACCTGTGTCAATGTTGTATTTGTCATGAGGATTATCTATTGCCACTGACTATTATGGGTAGTGGGGTGACTGATGATGGACTTATGGGAAATGGCATACCTACAGATTACACAATTTTATTCCTTTCTGGTTTGCGCCAAAAAGTAGCCTAGTCCTTCTTTCTTTCTACTTCTGTACAAAAATTCACGTAAATTATTTCAGCGACTCAAGTGAATTGCAAACAGACAAACAAATTAACTTTCGCATTAATATTGGTATCGATAAATTTTCCGAATGACAATGCATTATTTTACAGTTTTTTCATAATGCTTGGCTATTTACGGTATAAACCCTTCCCTGCCTAAAATCGCATCCGAAGTCCTGCTGGCCGACTGAAAAACAACACGTCATGCTCACTCTTTAATCCTCACTGAACTCTCAATCTTATGCGTTTGTTCATAGAGTTCAAAAATGCTAATGTATTTATTTGTTTGACTTTGAGCGGGAATTGAGAAAATATGAAAAACATACTTTGTGCTCATTTCAGTAGGGTTTATAATTGGTTGTTATTGTTGTTGATTGTCATAAAGTAGCAATTAGCAATAGTGCGGATTTAAATTTTTTCCATTGCCTAACGTATTGTTACCTAAATGTTAAATTACTGAGGTATTCCATTGCTAAATATTTTTCTTTCTTTTCAGGTAAGATATCCAAAACGAGTTGTAAATGATCGCACCAACAAAATTACGGAAGGTAATAAAAAACACAAAATAAATTATTAATTATATTTTTTTTAAATAAATAGGGTAGGGTTACTTACTTTTTAATAAAATTCTAAAAATATACTCACCACAGACTTGGACTTGGCAAAAAAAATCTTACGAAACATGTCGCTGTGACGTCACACTCGCCGCGCGTCTATCAATAGCCGGCGTTAGATAGCAGCGTACTATTTCGCCCGCTCTCACAACAGCAGAGTGGCGCAGTGGAAGCGTGCTGGGCCCATAACCCAGAGGTCCGTAGATCGAAACTACGCTCTGCTAAGTGGTTGAAATTCTTTTTGTTTTTTTTTTCTTTTGGTTTTTTATTTATGTACTCACAGTAATTATTTTTTCCGTAAAATTCCACTTTTTAATTTTATTAAAAATAATTTATTGAAGTTATTATTTTCATAAAACGCCTAATTTTATAAATATTGCCCGTTTTCGCCATAAATCCCTAATTTTTAAGTGACCCCCTATGTAAACGAAATTCCTGTTAGGTGTTACCATAGGGCTCACTTAAACATTAGGGATTGATGGTGAAAACGGGGATAAGAGTTTTATTTATTTATTCATTAGAATTTAGAATGGAATTTAACTTTTTTTGTTACATGTATTATTAAATATTAATTTGCAAGTAATGTAATGTAAACCTATTAATTTTGACTAAATCAACCATACACAAAATTATAAATACTTATCAAATAAATAAACACGTAAGAAGCTATGGAAACATTGTATGTATTTATATGTATGTATCTATTGAAATCTATTTATTTAATAAACATTAAGATAATAAATTTTATAACATTAACTTAAAATCTCTATGTATCTATTTATATTATGTAAATAACTTTAATTGCAAGTTGACAATGATATTCGCGAAAGCGTGCCGTTGCTAGGCAACCGGTTGGAGCTTCTAATAAGCTCTCTCCTTTGGATTGATCAATGGATTTGTTTTAAATTGTGACCTAATCCATACTCAAGAAAAACAAAATTGTTAATGTCATCTTTGAATTTTCTTACAAAAAGTATTCAAGTATGTTATATCGGTTGTCTAGGCTAGGGCATATAGAAAAAGTGATAATAAGGTTTTGATCATATACCGTTATGTCTAAGGATGTTGATTTACTAATCAATTCTAGATAAAGGCTAATAAGATCTACTTATTCAAATTCAAATTCTTTATTATTATGTAGCGCCTTTGATCACTTTTATTATACGTTCCAAATGCTTGCCCTACTACATACCACTACTTCGAAATAACATAAATATTGACTTCTGCTGAGAAGATGTGAAGGAAGAAACATAGTAAGCCTTTTTAAATTGACATAATGTAATAATTGCGAGCTAGGCGGGTAAAGTGCACTTTTGTTATTTTCCGCATATTATGCGTTGACGCTGGATCTCTTGTCATTTAACGACTGATTACCTATGCTTTGTCTTTGGATTAAATACGTTGTTAACAAACATATTATGTTTAGTTAACGAACCGCGAACCTGGTTTAGATGGCGACAGATTGGTTCTGTATTAACCATGAGCCTGTAATAAGGGTTTGGCATATACATACACACACACACGTTACACGAATATACACAGCTTGTGGAGAACAGCCAACACACCACCGTTAGATATCAGGTGTTTTTTTTTAAAGCTTTTAAAGGTAGTTATCTCATTATATTGAATCGCAAGTAAAAGAAGAATGGGATGTTCATAAAATATTTAAAAAAAATGCGAAACCATCCATAAGTTTCATTTATGAAAACGTTGCATAGAAGTCAGATCAAGAGTGAATAAAAAGTGAATTACTTTCATTTAACCTTGTTCTGGGCCATATCTCACATTTTTATCCTAGTGATACGCCAGTGTGCTTACCTTGAGTTTACATTAATCAAACTCGCTAGCGACTGCGTAATAAAATATAGACTGATTGTATAGCGCCCCCGGCGGTTACTTTCAAGAACTAAAATCGTCACAGATTTTCTTAAGCTCTCGCATTTTGTGTAAGCTCATAGTAAAGCTACTGATCTCCTTTAGCTGTGACCAAAACCAAACGCGCTAATGGGAATTGATTTCAAGTTGCAAATTCATTATTAATGACTAACCAACGACTATCGTGCGATTAACATTCGGTTACACAAACTGTTAACTTGATAAGTGTCCGTAGGATTGGCCCTTAGAATTTCTAGGTCGATTAGAAGGCTGGGCGGAATCTGGATTATAAAGTTCGCTGTCAGTGTGATAGAGACGCAAGATTCTAATTAACGCTTGTGTGGTCTAGTGGTTAGTTCGACGAGGTCTTGAGTTCGATAGCTAGATGTTACACAAATTGAAATATCAGTTTGATTAGGACCTCTCAAAAGAGATTTTGTTTCCGTGTTTCACGTTTAGCTGTTTGTCCTTTTAATTTAGGGTATGTTCGCCCCTTTTCACCATCAATTCCTAATTTTTAAGTGACCCTATGCTAACACTTAACAGGAATTTTGTTTTCATAGGGGTCACTTAAAAATCAAGGATTGATGGTGAAAACGGGCATTAGACACCTAAAGTACAAGTAGTGTGTCAAACAACTTCATTTCTTTTTGCACTTTATAAGGAGAATAAAGGAGATCCAATTTGACATAATGTATAGACTTAAAACAGCATTTCAATCGCCCGTATCCAATACAGCGAGTCTGAACAACTATTTCAATAAAAAAAAATCGTAAATGTAGACGACGGCAAGGCGAAACAGTTTGCAACCTTATCCAGCAGTAACAAGTGCTCTTTTGCGACAAAAAAGTGTGATCTGATGTGCTATTGACAGTAATTTAGAACAAAAGTTTGTGAAACACTAGCATTGTACTAGTTTCCGCGCCACCTATCGCCAATCACTCGCTCGAATGCGCGACCAGATGTTGACAGGCCTCCGCATGCATTAATTAATTATTTATCGTCATGTAGGTATAAAAGCTACCTAGTATAGGTACTAAAGCTACTGCCTTGTATAAAGGTAACGATAGTAATTAATTAATAAAGAATTCTGGAATTAATACAAACGATTTCCCATGACAGAGGTAACATTAATTCACAATGATTGGATTGGAACAGTACTAGTCTTATTATGTTTACTTTGAATCAAATACTTAGGCTTAGTATTCGGTAAAAGCTGTTTGTATCTAGGCAGTGATCATTAACTATTAAGTAATAATGATCTATCAATAATATAATAAGCATCATACGTTATTGGAGGATCTTGTATTTATACAATAACTTTAGCTCACCGTTATGTTTATGAATGAAACATCCATCCAACTAAAGCAAGCAACGTCCGAAATTCTGGAAAGTCAACGCTGAAAATCGTCTCTATCCAGACGAATCAGGAAGTTTGCTCAGCGACAGACTGTTTACGAATCCAACGAGATGCGAGCTGATGAATGAAGGCTGCATAAAACAACCTTCGAGGACTCTCATCAATTTAAACGTAACATCACGCGTTCGCAATGTTACAGTCAAAACTCATAAACGGCCGAAACCACTTTTGACTGCAAAAATCAGTCAAAAGTGGTTTTTATTGATGCCCTTGGTCAATATTGCTTTTGACTGGTTTTTCTAGTTAAAAGTGGTTTCGACCAAGCGCGTTAGTCAAAACCACTTTTGAGTGCAAAAATTGTATTCATCCGACCGAACAGATTTATAATCTACTTATCTTTTACCTGACAAATACCCAAATTTCTTCTTAAAGTAGTACCTAAGTTAGGTGTGATTATTTTGTATGCACAAATGATTTTTGCAGTTAAAAGTGGTTTTGACCGATTATGAGTTTTGACTGTAACAGCAATACGGAATACACCCCGGTGGCTACGAGCGAGCGCATGGCTACGCCGTAGTCGTCGGCTGCTATAGTAACGGCAGTCTTCGCCGCGACACCGCTACGCGTAGACGCGTCACGCTACGAAAATCCGCGGACTCCGACTCAGTCCGCATTATCGCGAACGAAAATGCTTTATGAATCCGGATTTAATTAATGTGCCGTGTTTTTTTGATCGCGACGTCGTCGTGTGAATTCGACTTTACGATTTCGGTGTTTACAATTTTTAATTTGCACGACGTACTCGTGTAGTGCTGTGTTGTGACGGTACAAAATAATTTCGCAAAACATAACGAACTAGGCATTTCGTGTTGAGTTTTTCAAACCGTGTGCAATTAATGTGCATATTTAAATTAATTAGTGCCATAAAATATTTAGTCAACCAATATTTTGATGAATTAGTGCTAATGGGAGTGCATAATTAATTCTGCATACAGTGCAATAATAATCCTGGGTCTCTACGTAAGTGGTTAACAATAGATTCAATAACCAACACATAACGTAGTACGCGTTAATAATTTAAGATGGCATTGTGTACAAAGTTGGGTGCTTTATGAAGGCTTTGACGTGTCGTCTATTTTGAGCTTACAACGAGATTTGTCTGAATAGCTTTCAGTTATGTCACGTATGAACTCCAGATAGCGTACTCGAGATATGAACTGGCAAGGGGCAAATGAATATTAAACATTTTGAGTTAAGACGGGTTGGTAGAGTAGGTAGTTGGACATAGGACGTTGCAAATATCGTAAAATTATGAAATTACTTACTTAGCTAATAAAATAAGTATCTGAACTTATTAAGTATACTTACAACTACTTAGCAGTATGTTTCGCTTAAATACCATAATGAAATAAACCTTTTTAGATAAATAATAACAAAAAATATAGTGCTATAATAACAAATATTATATTTTAACAAGATTTTAATAGAAGCCTTTTCGGTATTTTGATATAATAATTAATGCTTTTTGACGATAAAAAAAGCTTTAAATTAAGACATAATAAACAGTTCAAGTTAAAGAGCGTACGTAAAACAGTCATAATAATATTTTTTTTTCTCTTAACACATTTTACCTGCCCATTGCAGGAACGGTAAAACTGTGTCACTGTCATTAGATCTTCAGTCTTCCTCCCTCATCTTTGTTTACTTTTTTTATGCAGAACAAGGCAGGTATTTGACCGCAATCGCACCTGATGTAAAGTGAGATGCAGTCTAGGATGGGACATATCTACCCAAGTGCTTATTCACTCTCGCCTTGAAAGGCCCGGATTATAGTCTTCGAGAAAGACAGTAGCAGGCAACGAATTCCATTACCTTGTTATGTTATGAATTCCTCTCTTAAATATTTAGATCAGTTGTGATACCAATATTATTAGTAGGTTTACAAACTATTATGTATTCTGTGGTAACTGTCTACGCCCCCGCCTGACCTGGCCTTAACAGAGCTGTGTCGTAATATCCTGTCTTGAGCTTGGATTTGATGGAGTAATCAATGTGGTTTCCATTAATAAGGTTTAGGTTTAAAAACTTTATTCTCATAAGAACATTATTCATAGTTCACTTACAATGAGATTAATATTATTTTTTACACTAATATTATAAAGAGGAAAACTTTGTTTGTTTGTTTGGTTGTAATGAATAGGCTCAAAAACTACTGGACCGTGTTTAAAAATTCTTTCACCATTCGAAAGCTACATTATCCACGAGTAACATAGGCTAAATTTTATTTTAGAAAAACAGGATTCAGGGGTCCACGCGCGCGAAGCCGCGGGCGGAAAGCTAGTATTTGATAAAATTGTCTTTTGTACTTTTACAAATTTTAATCTGACATTTATATTGCTAAGTGATGGATGGGTAAGTGACGATGAGATCTAGTGTGAAAGACTTTGTTCAGTAAATATTTATTTAATTGTATTGTAGCTTATCTAAAGAGGTAATGACACTAGTGTTAAAGGCTTAAAAGTTTTATAGGATAATTTCACTCCTTTTCAGTTACGATTGATATTTACAAAATTAAGATTCGGCATAGTTTTGAGAGTTTATTTTGAATACATACGAGTGCCTAAAGTGGTAGGACGTATCACTGTAGTGTTTGATTTTTCTTGATAGCTAACCTGCAGGCCTTTTAAAATACTTCGTGTTGAAAATCTGTATTGTGTTGATTGCAATTTTAACATACTGTTTAGGTATAGATAATATAATTTAATCTATAAATACTTGTGGAAATCCTTGTACAAGCTTATCGTAATAGAGGTCAAAATTCACCAAGAGAAAGCAGTTCTAACGTCTGAAATTTCGATTTCATTACTTAAAGCCGCTTACTCGGAATCCTTCAATAAAACAAAGGGTGCCTCAACAATAGGATTCTTGCGGTTCCCAGCATAATGGTCCGTCTGATTCAATTCAGACCATTCTCGGACTCTTTGAGATATTTTTAATCAATTGTCTAGGAAAGGAAATGGTAAACAGGCGAAGACAATGAGGAAACAAAAATCACAATATTTTCTGTAAAACTTTTTTCTTTTGTCATGTAATACTGATGCTTCATGCTTATTACTCGTGCGTGTTTGATTTAGAGTAGGTACTAGTTGTATAGGTATTACAATTGGTTAGAATCGGTAGATTTTGTTTCGATTCCCAGTTAGGTCAAGCATAGTCAAATCAATTTAATTATCAATGGCCCATTTGGTTCTTGATTCAAGTAAATTGCGTGCATAATAAAACTTATGTTTCTACCTTTGTATCGGTTGACTCAATTAAATCACAGTGGTGAACAAGTTCACAAAAACAATAAAAATCCTTTCAAGACACAGAACAATATCATATAAAACCTTATATGCCGTAAAAAGGCCATTTTCTAGTTGCAAAACCGTAAAAGCCAATAACTGAAGTTAGCAACATTATGCAAACACACTTAGAAGTCGAAGTTAAAAGTTTAGCTGTAGTTTTATAGCTTCCACACATGCATTTCCATTTGTTTTAAATGTAATGGTCTCATGTTAACAGACTATAACCTTTGTTACTTCGAATACAAGAAAACTACGAGATATGGAACGAATTTTGTTATAATAACATGTAGGTATTAGGTCTGTTTATGTACATATCGCCACTAGTACGCGACCTTTTCAGTACTACATCTGTACTTCTACACTTTAATAGTATTATTAAGCTGAAGAGTTTGTTTGATTTATTTATTGAGGAAAGCTTTAAGCTATGTAGCATATAGGGACGAAAGCAAAGCTAATAGGGACGGAGTAGTAATGAAAAATGTTGCAAAAACGGGACATATTTTATTCAAAGCTAGTTGTTTTAATACCGCTGCCACTGTAATTATAGTAACAGCGATTTAATAATGAAAAAAATGCATAGAGTAGCTATGTCTACCTACTAAATTATGACTTATTCACATGAGTAAAATAAGTTTCAAGTAAATAAAAATTATAACAAGTCTAACTCCACGCCACTTCAACTATGAACTGTGTACATTATTCACACGGCTGTCTTTTATGAGAACTTCAGACTTAGGGACTTCTGAACTTTAGAAGGTTCCGTAGTCGAAATGACGAACTTGAGCACACGTCATGTACAAGGGTTTGTATTATTTCGTCGCGAGGCAGCAGGTATGCAGTCTAAGTGCTAGGATGACCAGTAAACGTTATTCATGGATAATTTATTTATTTATTTATTACTAGCGACCTGCCCCTGCTTCGCACAGGTGCAAATTATACTTAAAAACCTTCCTCTTGTATCATTCTATTAAAAAAAATGTAAATGTAGTGATTCGCGAAAGGTCAAAAGTATGCCTTAATTTAAAGTTTCTAAAAAACGCGTTAACTCATAATTATTTGTAGGGAACTTCAGATAAGTATTTAATAACATTTGTGACCACTAGCTGATATTTGTACATATCGCCAATAACTATGTAGACACAACAATAACAAACAATATTAACTTTTCTCTATATTTTGATTCAACGTAGGTACTTACTTAACATTTTTTTTTGAAATTGGCTTGATGTAGTACTAGAATTTGGGATAGGGTAATGAATAGATGGTATGGTCCGCCATAGTTAATACAATTCTAAATGTAGGAATTACTTCTAAATAGGTATAAAACTTGTAAAGATGTTATTTTGCCTAGCTAGCTAAAAAGTAAAAACTGACGCTCGTATTCACAAAATCAAAAATCAAAATCAAAATCAAAAATATTTATTCAGTTTAGACCACAAGTGGCACTTATGTTTGCTTAAGTGAAGCAGCAAATGGAACACACAGCGTTGAATAGAGCTCTGTGATTTGTTCATGTGTCACCCTATGCGTCCACGCGCACTGTGAGACCTCATAGTAATGTTTGTGAATACGGGCGTAACAGTCAAAATAGGTCTTACAAAATCTTGTATAAGTAGATTTCGTCCGAACTTTCCCCTAACCCGTGGCCACTCTACCAAGAGCCTACGAACTCTAGCTACTAACATTAATTGCAGTGCTGAAAGTTTCACTGCATTTCCCAGTCCGTATTTATTGTGCGCTCCACAAACGATTTCCAACTAATTTATCCTTTCTTGATATTTTCAAACTGCATAAAATAAAAACTGAAACTTGAAAGTTTTTCGCAGTCGGTAATTAAATTAAAGTTAAATGATTAAAATGATGGTACATTTTTTTTTATTTTCGACATCACTTCACTGCATAGATAAAAATCGCTTCAGCTGTGATATTTGTGGAATTTATTGTTTTATTTAAAATAGACGGAGCAAAAAATATGGCAAAAGTATGTAGCCCTATTTAGCCAAAATACTCGTAGTACCATCCTAGACAGCATCTCATAAAAAAGTAAATCACTACATACTATAAAACAAAGTCGCTTTCCTGCCTGTCTGTCCCTATGTATTCGTATGCTTAGATCTTTAAAACTACGCAACGGATTTTGATGCGGTTTTTTAAATATTATAGAGTGATTCAGGAGGTATATATGTATAAAACATGCATAATATAGAAGAGAAAAGTAGGGAAATTATTCCATTGCAACCGTGCGAAGCCGGGGCGGGCCGCTAGTAATAAATATAATTGACTGAGTTTTTATAATTGATGTTTCTTCTTTTCTCTAGCTGTGTATTTGAGCCTGGTTCTTTCTCAATTAATTAACCAAAGTGTTAGATTGATTACAAGAATATGATTTCTTTCTCAAGTGTAAATGGATAGTCCAGCCCAGTTCGACTTCAGGCACGTAACTTGCGAACAACTCTCCTCTGATTAGGATCGGGTCTACATAGTACAGACGGCGTATCAAGCTAAACCCTATAGCATCTTATGTCGTTGATGTAGAAGCTATTTTACAACAAAATTTTATATTCTGATGTGCTGTTGTTGTACGAGTACATCCATAGGAAGGTACTAGGTTGGGTGCGTTTGTAACCGAGCCAAATTCCAGATCGATCGTGTATGGTTAACCAACGTGATATTTATTAATTCAAATGTAGAGGTGATAATACCTCTAATGGTCCAAATTAGTTAAAGTTCAAAATTGTGTCGTAATATGACATGAAATGAGAAAAACTCGCATTATCACAGCCTGCATTAATAAGGTAGTTAAAAATTAATGGACTATTATGTATGACAGCTATTATGTTATCTATCTATCTTCTATCCCAACTAATATTATAAATGCGAAAGTAACTCTGTCTGTCTGTCTGTCTGTCTGTCTGTTACGCTTTCCCGCTTAAACCTCGCAACCGATTTTGATGAAATTTGGCATAGAGATAGTTTGAGTCCCGGGAAAGAACATAGGATAGTTTTTATCCCGGTTTTTGAAACAGGGACGCGCGCGATAAAGTTTTTCTGTGACAGACAAAATTCCACGCGGGCGAAGCCGCGGGCGGAAAGCTAGTCTTCTATATAAATAAAAATGAATTGCTGTTCGTTAGTCTGATTAAAACTCGAGAACGGCTGGGCTGATTGAGCTAATTTTGGTTTTAAAATGTTTGTCGTAGTCCAGGGTAGGTCTAAACGGTGAGCAAATGAGGAAAAATTGCGATGGCTTATTTATTGCCTTTAAGGCGGAACAGAGTTCGCCGGGTCAGCTAGTTCAAAATAAAACGAATGTAGGTAAAAAACCTGCATGAACACCGTAGACCTAATATGATGTCTCTACAGATGTACCTATCTGTCACAGTAGATTTTCGTCTAACAAAAAATGTGTCCACGCGAGCAGAACCGCGGGAAAGGTCTATTTATTCTATTCTCAGAACAATGGCTGCCGTTATGAATGGTGGTCAATTACAACACTGCTTAGTAGTCGGGCAGTGTGTGACGCATCCTGACCACGTGTCGCATACGACATCGTGTTTGAGTTAGGGCTTAATGGCATAATAAACACCTGACGCGTATGATAAGTGATGTCGAGCGATTTATTTGCGAGTAGTCCAGCCTGGGACGTTTTCCAGGATAGAGGATATTGACTAGTTAAGCAAGAGCTCTCATTTGTTCGAAGCTGTGTCCAGTAGAGGGGTCAAGCTATATCTTAGTATCTACGTAACTATTTTAAATAAGAGGTACCTTTTAAGTTAGTTAATGTGCTATTGAATAATATTAATTAATTAAAACCCGCATAGTAGTTTAGTTTCGCACTATTTTCACTAAAAAGGAGACGCATTCAACTTTGTTAAAATTAGATGGAATCAAAACACAAACCATCGGAATCACACACGAAGGGTGTCGTCCCATCGAATGAAATTGAATCTCCTTTAACCATTCTTTTATTAGCCCAAAAATTCAGACAGTGGAGACTTAATACCTACCTTTCGGGCCCCGTTGGCAATTCTTGCTAACAAAACTCGAAAAACAATGGAAAATCTGTATGTTAATCCGATGGATCATTCAGCAAACTCCTGCCTAATAATTCACAGGCCAGGTTATATTGGCTACAGCTGTTTATTGCCCATGTAAACACATTTGGCAGGCGCCTTGGCCTCCGTCCACGCACATGTAAGCTGCATTACGGCATTGGTTTAGAATCGCCCACGACACTTGCTTAACACTAGAAAGGCCGCCGTCCCATTTTTGTCCCACTCGCGAGTTTGATCGTCTCTAACTTTTTTATTTTTCAACGAAAGTCCATGAAACTTTTTGACTTTTACTGATTTATTGAATTTTATTATTTTTTAATGTTTTTGATAATATAACATTAATAGAAATTTTTTAAAAATCTGTTTTACCTAGAAGCGCCACTGGGTCATTTTTGTCCCACCCTGGTATTTGCCACAATAATTCGATGAAGAGTCCTTGTTTTGAGGAGATACGAAAGTGGAGAGGTGAGGAGAGTTTAGGTGACTCGTGACAATGCAGAAATGTAAATATATTGTACTAGTTTTTGCCTGCGACTTCACCCGTGAGAAATTAAGTTGACCATAGAAAGACCTAATTTCTTGACACTTATCGTTGTTTTTTGACCAAATAACTGAATATTATTGTAAATTATAGCCTATATTATGTTTTTCTGAAGTATTAACAATAAAACTGCAAAGTTTTATTAAGATTGGCTTAGTATTTTTTGCGTAAAAGAGTGAAAAAACATCCATCGATCTAACCATGAATCCATGCTCACTTAGTTCAAGTTCCAGGCATATATCCACCCATTCATCCTTCCTATCCAATCATCAGTCCATCCATCCTTCAATTCATCAATATTTATTAACTTTTACGTTTATAATATTAGTAGGAAGGTGGCTTCTAGACATAAGCCAGTTCATACATTGTATGATTTGATACATTTTTATATTGTGTGACTTATAAAATTTTGAGAATTAAACGTACATACTTTTCATTGTAATTGGTAAAAACTTCACTGTTTGTGTACAGATAACAGAAAAATAACCATACCTATAAAAATTCCTAAGCACATTAGTACACCAGAGAGACAAAAAACCATAGAAAAAAACTTTGTGCAAAATGTACACTATTATTTGTAAGATATTTATTTTTCCTTTAAAAATAATAATGACTAGTTAAAGTAGTAATTTCATTATTTTAATACAGTATAACACCACGTAATATGTGACTATTTTTAAATGAAACCAAAAATATCGGACTTTTAATCATTCAAAATTAAAATTGAATACATTTATATTTTTAAAGAAATAAGTACATATTGATTTAACTACATAGATAAACCTTTTTTTAAGGATACTACAAATAGTTTTAACCATAATATTCATGCCTGAAACTAAAAAATGTTACAAAATATATGCTGGGACAAAATTGACCCAGCGGCGCTTTTAGGGGGGTCGCAATCTTCGGCACTTCTAGTGTTAATACTCGCCAAGGCTGCTGCAAGTAACGTCTGGCCTATAAACATTAGTAATCAAACGATTAAAACGTTATGTACCGTATTGTAAAGTTGAGCAATTGCTCTAAAAGAACTGCACTCTGCACCGTGACTCTGAAAGAACATATTATAAAAGCGATAACATAATTCTGATAAGTTTTCTAATTAAAAAACGGTGAGAGCGTAAAACAAAGGTTTAATATGAGGTTTTCAATGTAATGTAGTGCATGTAAGTATAAAGCTCGTGTTATGTTCGTTTCATTACCATAAGCATTGATAAACGCCTTGCAATTGGTGAAATTATGATACCTACTAGACCAAACCTATAGGCATGAATTATAATCTTGAATCAAGTTTTGAGACGTTTTACAGTATAATCTTTAGTTAATATTTCCAGAAGAGCAAATATATTTTTAAGAGGTATGGAAATAAGTCAGACTTGTGAGTATCTATGTAGGCTTTTTAAGCATCACCTTGGCTTAAATTGATTTATTTTTATGCAAACTAAACAATGGGCCATTAGATTCTCAACTTAACCAAAACTAGCTTCGAAATTAATGCAGTATTATGTCCATCTCACATCACTATCAAGCCGACATTACATGTAATTCAATATGTTTCATTCAAAGTTCATTACCACGTCGGTTACATAACGATCCATTGTCACACACAATAGTGTCGGGTTTCCTTTTTAGCGTGACATTAGAATTAGGGACGTGGGTGTGCGTTCATTGAGTGAAACTGTGAGTAACACATGCTAGGTTACAGACTGTTTTTATGACTGGCAGAATAGAAATACTATAGTTTTTTTCTTTGCTCTACGTGACCAACGCCCGTATTTACAAACATTACTATGAGGTCTCACAGTGCGCGTGGACGCACAGGGTGTCACACGAACCAATCACAATGTTGTGCGTTCGGTTTGCTGCTTTACTTAAGCAAGCATCGTTTGTGAATAGGTACGGTCGTATGAGTAACACATGCTCGGTTACAGACTGTTTTTATGACTGGCTGAATACAAATACAGTTTTTTTTAATCCTTGCTCTTTTCGATGACTAATTTAGGTAGACCTTTTTTTGGTAGAGCAACTTTTAATGCGGTTCTGAAGATTTAGTCATAGCCGTTATGTTTAAAAATGCAGCATCTCTTTCTGATAGTGCAATGATAACGCCTAATACAGGATTTTATGAGGGTAATTATTGTTTTAAGTAGTTTATCTGTGCCTTTGTCCAAGTGTAAGTTGTGTGCTTTATAAATCGGCTCACATAACACCGTTTACTTGAGCAGTGCAGTCCCGTAGCAGTTCATTTATACATGTTAAGTCGATACTTTTTGGAGGGTAATCATTTAAAATTGTATACCTGTCTCTTTTATTTAGTGCAATTTCAATCATACTTACCAAACTTAGGAAATTAACAGAGTTTAATAGAATTAAATAATAACTAATTGGAAAGAACTTTTACCGCAAGATTTTCTATGCATTTTCAATATTTTCACTTCATTTGCACATTTTGTTGCACATACTACTTTGTGGCAAACATTTCATAGTTGGATTGAGATATGTATGAGATGGATGAGATTCCGTGCAGTATGTATGAGATGGGAGCCGCTATCATGTGAACAACCCATTCCTGGTTCCAGATTCCGCATGGGAAATTAAGCTTCACTCACTCCTCACATAATCAAAATATACATACATCTTTGTATGGATTAGAGACGCAACTTTAGCGGCACTCTTATAATATTAAACGCTATAAATAAAAAAGTATGATTTTGTATATTGGCTTTAATATTGTGTAATTTTTTTTAATTTGGTTATTTCACAAACAAAAATCCTTCTTCAAAGTAGAGACTAAACGTAAACGTAACTGTTCCCACCTCTTGTTCCCAGCGCTGTAACTCCTGTGTAGCCATGTTTTACAGCTTGACCACCCGTAAAAATCCAACCAAAATGAGTTGATATACTACTCGTTATTAACCTAATTCCAGCTTAAATAAATCAGTATTGTACTACGTAGAATTTATTTATGTACCCCATTAAAACCTGAAATGAAGCCATAGATAACAAACGAATTCAAACAACTGCAACATATTGCTTGAAAAGTCAAGCAAAAATAGTAAAAGTACTATTCTTCTTAACAGGGTTATGTAACTAATCAGTAGCAAGGTCAAACCCACGTATCCAGACAGACAAACTGTTTTAAATGATTGCGTAATCTGTTTACTTTTTTGTTTTAATACTTTACCTATGCATTTGTTTCATAATGAGTTAGGAGACATCACCAGTCAGTTGATTTTTTTTAAGATGTCAAAAACGATTCCTTAAAAGAAGGAAGGCAAACTAGGGCCAAGGGTGGTAGAGCAACAAAAATGTAATAGTCTGTCTTTCCTACATGGTAGTAATAAATTAACGATTAAAATTAAATATTTTAGAGAAGTGGTTTATTAAAATTTTATTATTGATTTAGTTCTTGCAACTCACGAAGACGAGTGAGCTTTACTTGTGTGTGTACGTGTACATGCACATAACGATAGTGTAATGTCTATCAAAACTGAAAAAACGAACAGTAGCGAGCCACTACACATGTAAAGCTCTCTCGCCTTCGTGAATTGCAACAACTATAAAGGTATGTACCTAATACTGAGTTCATATTGTACCAAGTAGGCAAGTTGGTAATAGATATTACCAGCTACTGACAATATTATGTGTCAAGCTGCAATTTAATCTGTGCATTGCATTGACAAAATGCATGTCCGTGCGTTGCGTGCCGCTCGGGTCGATGACCTTTGGCACGACTGGCGTAGTGAAGGTGCTAGCTCACTAGGGCTTTATAGTGGAACCTAGAGCTATAGAACGTTAGGAACGAATGAACTTGAATGAGAATGCTCGTGGTACAGTTCTGATGGATCCTTTTAATTGCAATTTTATCAACCTAACCGTAGTAATATGTAATCCAACAAAGGTAGTAGTAGATTTACGATTTTCTTAGAATTTAGGTCACTTTTCAGTTGCAATATCTATCTAATACTAAGCTTTATTAGAATACAGATACCAATATCATGCTTTTAAAGTATTAGGAACCACAAAAAAAGGTTTTTGCTTTTTGAAATACCTGAAAATACCTGAAATTACTCGTACCCTTATTTGATCTCTCTATAAGTGCTAAAAGGTTTTGAATAGCCTTTAACTTTTTAAGATGCCATAGTGTTAGCTTGATGTGCTATCGGTGTCTCTACTCTACCTAATTTGATTGTAGCAGCCTCCTTGTTCAATGTGGCAAAAACAGGGTTCGAGGATATATATCAAGATATATATCGGATATATATCCGATATATATCAAGCCGGTTTTGATGATATATATCAACTTTTAAAATTTGTTACTGTATTTGTACTTTTTGACATTAGATTTTTATTTTTTTAGGTGATTTGGCCGTATTTCAAAGATATTTTATGTTTTCGCTTTATTTGTCTGATTTTAAGTTTTAAAAACATTAAAAACATGTTTATGTAACACATATGCAATAGTATTCATGAATAATGCAATAAAATAATACTATGGCTTCCATACAAAATTGATATATATCAAAGTTGATATATATCGGATATATATCATAAATATCCGATATTTTGATATTTATAATAAATATCGGATATTTTCGAACCCTGGGCAAAAATCATGATGAATATCCCAGCGCCATCCTATCATTGTCTGTGGGACAGAAGCTGAAACTGGAATCATTGAATTTTCGGATAGATCCAGTTTATTCTGTAACCCTTTACTTAACAATACTCGTGAAGCTCTCTCAAGATCAGCAACCAGTTTTTAGATATCATGTATAGTTTAGAAATAATCGGGTGAAATCACTTATCGTTTCCACCCTGTATAATTCACAAAACAGGCTGCTGACTAGTGCTGACATGAACCGTCATTCCTGATTAGCCTAACCATGAATCAATATGCAATTCGGCTTTCGTCGAAATAACGCGGTATTTCATTCTATTCTGTTTCATTGGCCGTTATTAAATTCCTATTTCGACCGCAAATTCTGATTTCTAATTCATTTCATTGATCGGGTCGGCCATTTGTTGGACAAATGACGTTATTATGCGTTCGTTTGTGGCTGTAAATCATAGAAAAGAGGTGATATTAGTTTGTAAGATTCTAGGTAAAGAGGTCATGTATTCTACATTCTTAGAAAGTAACATCTCACCCGCAAGTTTTCTCAGTTATTCCGTGACCATGGCGTTTCCAACAGTGCCGAAATATCGGAAACTCAAAATTAAGATTAAAGGTAGCAATCCCGTCAATAATAATTATTATGTTAGTGACCATTAAACTTTAAAACAATATATTCTTAAAAAGCTTGTCATAAATAGAAAACTGCTTTTCTTCTGGGAAAATTCCTGCTGATGTATGACTTCGGTGGCCTTCTTTAATCAAGTAGCTCGAGTATCTGTTTATTTACGGATCCTCCTCCATCTTAGATCTCTTAATAACTTCCCATAAAATAAGGTAGCAGTAAACTTACGGATAAGACGCACTTTGCGTGAAAATTGATCGAAATTTTATTTAAAGTACAAGTTGGTTTGAAAATTACTAAACTTAAAAACGGTTTGTCCTAATGTCATTCAAAACTTTGAAACGTCAATTCAGAAAATTTCAGAAATTGTTGCTAGGGCTTTATCAATCTAAGTTACGTTACGTAGTTAGATCGTCATTTGTCTAATTTATAATTAATCATCCTTTGTTCTTCGTCCCCAAAGTATCACATCCACAAGAGCTCACCTCAGGTGGAGATCGTCTGTTTGCCCAGGAAACCCTCCAGTGTGCGCAGCATAATTGTATTTGCCCAGCAAAGGGTTGTTTGCCGGAGCCAAAATGGCCTGGGAAAAATGAACTTTTACCGTAACTTTTATCAGCGTATCTTTCTAAAAGTAAAGAATCCAGAAAGAATATGGTAAACTTTCCTAACAAATAGCCGTTATATTGGCGCCGGTTTCTTGCAATTTGTTTTCCTTCCGACTGTAATTTTCGTTTGAAATGTCTTGGAAAAGGTTATACCAAAGTGGCTAGCAATTGGACTGGTTCATAGAAGTGATACTCAAATTTCAGTAATTATAGCAAATTGCTTGTGTTACTAGCATTTTTACAGCACCTACATCATACGAAACTGGCTTTCAACGAGACTTACCTCGTGCTTAATATCGATTGATCGGGAACTCTATGTAAAAATAAGTGGTAGTATTGATGCCCAAATAAACATATTTGAAAATGCCACAATTCCATCGTTCCCATCTATGATGATCGTGACAAACTGACGTTTCCAGTTCTGTTCAGTATGTGCTGTGTGTAGCGCAGAGATAAGGTCACGGCAGTCCCCGGAGCGCGGGTAATCTGCATCATAAACGGAGTACTCAGTATTAACATACCGCTCAAAGGAGCATTACAAATTGTCCTGGATGTAGAGGAAAAATACGAGCGTTGTGTGATTGCGTTAAAAGAATTAGTTTATGGTTTTCACGTGGCAAGATAGGGCACTGGTTATGATTCGATTGAAGCGTTTCATTTAGGGCTAGTCACGGGCTTGAAAATGTCCTTGATCGTATGACTGTCGAAATATTAGATATTAAGGTATTTCAATGTGATGATGTGATAGGATGGATAGTAGTCGACGACGGTCGTAATACTGCTTTCCAACTACTCATAAGTAACGTTTAAATCCCAGTTAATGTGAGTTCATTTGAGTTTATTAACTTAAGCACAAATAAGTGTAATTACAATGTCATATTATACAAAGCTACCTTTGTAATTTCAGAATATCTAGTTTCACAAAATACATTGTAGTCGTACAACTTAAGCTAATGAAATCCCGTTGCAATTTTCAAATGCAATTATTACAGCAACAATGTTCAGAGCTTTAGCATCGTGTAATTTCATTCAGAATATCGCATTAAACATCCAATATATCGTATAAGTATACCAATAATGTTAATACCAGTTTTGCATTTGCCTCATTTAGAATGTTTTGAACAGAGTTTCTAATTCTGAGGATTTAGCCCAGGCTTGTACAGGCAACCTAAGCTTTTGCAATATAGCCTAGTTTATATTCACAATTAGTAGAACCTGGGTTTTATGTAGATTTCATTATGTAGACTTGGATAGACCAACTACCGTTGATTAGAAAGGTTGCTCTGCGTGGGAGTGTGAAATAAAAGTAGGTATTAGGTATTATATCACAGGATTTTAAAGTATATTAAAACGAAAATACAGTCTTTAACGTATACTTTACTCAATATTGGAACTGTTGCCATATTTCTATGAATGTTTGCAAATTTAAAAAAATATTTTATGATTAAAATAATACTTATCTATCAGCTAAATTGTTTAATTAAATAACTACTGCTCTCTCACTGAGGCAAACGTCCAAAAACATAATGAATATTAATGAAATATTTAATTTGTTTGTCGAATATTGCAGAAGATGGAATACTGTACGTATACTGACAGTAGGGGTAGGATCTGACACCTTAAGTTTATTTTTCAAACATCATATTGGTTTTTCAAATTACACAGTAATAACACTTTACACATGATTCTGTTGCGTGCGTGTAATATTTTTGTATTTTTCCACTTTCCGCCATCCCAAGAGGAGCGAGAGAGATGAACGAATCAGATTATACAGAAATTCAGTTTTCTGGTCAAATAATAAATCTGTTTTCATTTAAAAAAAGATTAAAATCAATGATGAAAAATGTTTATCTATACTTCCTTAAGGCATTATACTAGTGTGCCTTCTATACCCATTTCATTTGTGACGTACTCGTCCATCAAATTTTCGGCAGAACGTCGAAATTTCGACAAACACAATCAAGCAAGTGAGCGCTCAGAAAATGTAATTACATTTTAGAGTTCGTTAACGAATGTGGGTAAAGACAAACAGCTATGGCGTATAGGGAGCGGGTAATGGGAGACATTCGGAAGAGTTGCATGTTTATTTTATAAAGAATGAAATACCAATATGGTTAAAATTCAATGTTTTGGACCATTCGTCTATCTGTGAGTAGGTACCTACATATTAATACTGATTTGCATAAAAGAAAAGCATTTGCATTGTTAGAAAAGTTAATTAAAAACGCACGAGTGTAATCTGAACTTAATTGTAATGATAATGCAAAATCGAGGAATCGTATTTAGACAGGTTATAAAGAATATAGTACTTGTTTGTCAGTTAAGTGGCTACTACAAGCTGCAAGCAAGGGTTTTAATTTGTCTAACTAAAAACAAAAGCAAATCAATATTAACATTGAAATTATCCCAAAATAGTGGCTACACACTAGACAGATATCACCGATCATAATGCGTTTCCAATCTGTCATAGTCATAAAGCAGTATCACCTAGTATCACTCGTCACTTAACGCTCGTCACTTATTTACGGAGCAAATGTATGCGCAGTCACGCCTGTCCTGCCACGTAGCTATCGCTGTTTGAACAGTTACCACACTTATTTCAATGGGGGAGGGGGGTACATTCATGTAATTGATATGACGGGACACAGTGTATTGTTAAAATCAGAATTAATCCGAACATGGCTAATAGGTAGTTCTCGTAGCACGTTACGACCTCTTTCGTTTGAGTGGGTTTTACAACAGTAGGAATACAATAAGAAACATATTAATTAAATTACAGTTTTCTATAGATTATTATCTCTCTTAGATGGACAATCTCTATCTTCTTCTACTTTTATGTTTTGTGATATAGTATAACGTACAATTTTATTGCGATTTGGCGCCAATATGATTTGCACTGCCATCATCCAACAGTTCAAAATAACTTGATTACATAAATAATCCTTAGTATTTTAAGCCCTTCAGTCAAAAGAACCAAATTATGTTATATAAGTCTTATTTAATTTAGTTTATTTCATTCCGAACATCAAAGGTTCCAGACGCAAATACTTTGCTGGATAATTTTATTTTAAATATACCTTTATATTTTGCGCAATATTCTTAAGCTCCTTGTTACATAATTCAGACGCTTTCATCTCTGAAATTAAAGTATTCTTAGTGCTTCAACTCCTTTCGTATACTTACTAATTGATTTATTCCAATACAGATTTCTAAGTCTTCCGAAGATTCTAGTCAGTAAATACCTAAATATCTAGTCCAACCTCAAAGACTTAAATCAGTGAAGTGCGTTTTCAATACGTCGAATGTGACGCGTGTGTATTGTGAGTGGAGGTCTACCTAAGTGGAATTCACATGTGTCCGAGTGGTGTGAGGTGGGGTGCGGCTCACCTATGACGAATAACAATAACGGTGTGAACGGCAGCGCGGGCGGGGAGCCCGCCTCCGCCGATATGGATTCCCTTGAAGAAATGCTTCGTAAGGTAAGGAGTAGTTAATGTCTAACATAATAGTCATACATAGAGCCTAGAAGAGACAATTTATTTTGGGTATCATTCAGGGATTATTGGGTGTCTAAGTAAATGTCATGGCAGACTTATCAAGTCGGAAAGGGATCAACACCATATCGCCATGATATCGCCTTTCTAGCGCTGTCAACCACGAGATGAGACATTTAGGTACGTTACAGTGCGGATAAATGTGCGTTGCAGTATGGAGTTTCATACAAAGAATATTGTCCGCCTCAAGTTGATACGGTTTCCGGGTTGATAAGTGTACTACGTCCTTAAAACTTCTCCTGTGTGCCTACCATGAGTTTACGTTAGGTGTGCTCGCTAGCGACTGCGTAAAAAAATGACATTTAAATGTATGACATATTGTGCAGCGCCCCTAGCGGCTACTTTCAAGAAATAAACTCTTAATAAATCTTCATAGAATTTTTTGACGTATTCGCTAGCGAGCTCACCTAACGTAAACTCATGGTAGGCACACTGAAAACCTTTTTGTAAACATTAACCTGTAACAAATTCCGGACAAAGTCTTAGATACTAAAAGGATGATGAAGATGATCTATTTCATTAGGTATAATAAATTACGGTTTTATTTGTTTAGATAATGCCTTCGAACCAATTATAGTGATAAACGCGCTATGTACACTATGTACGTTACGTACAAGCCTGTTTGCCGACAGTTACGTTCACTTCTGTGCTGTTGAAATTACCAACAAATAGCAAAATATAAAAAATATCACTTTAAATGATAGTCAAGCTCTGTATACGGCGAATATCAGTGACAACGGTGTCACGGTGTGCTCGGTAGCTTCTGTCTCGAAGCGCCTCGTCAGGTAGCGAACAGAATTTTCCCTGTTATTTAATATCGCGAGCGCGCTTAAGAATTCCTCCTTTATTTTTTACGTCGCCGTCGAAGTTACTCTGTCTTCAAAAGGTTTATTATTCTGTAAAACGTCTATTTATGTTACCGTCCAAGTTTCGTGTATCTAGTTTGTTTTATATCGGAGACTTGACATGCAGTTAGATAAGTTTATTACTTTGATAAAATAGGAAAAGTCCTAAGTACTAAGTGGGAATAGTCCCGTAATAGGTAGACTATTCCCACTTCTCGTTCTTACCGCTGCAACTCCTGTGTAGCCAGGATCTACCGCTTGACTGGCAATAAAACCCAACCAGCGAAAGTCAAGTTGGACCCGCAACAAAATTAATCAGAAGAACATAAGAGTTTAAAGCTAAGATTCGATTTCCCTCCAATGCAAAACGGATGACAGAAGATAAACAAAGGTTTAACACTAGAAAGGCCGCCGTCCCATTTTTGTCCCACTCGCGAGTTTGATCGTCTCTAACTTTTTTATTTTTCAACGAAAGTCCATGAAACTTTTTGACTTTTACTGATTTATTGAATTTTATAATTTTTTAATGTTTTTGATAATATAACGATAATATAATTTTTTTTTAAATCGGTTTTACCTTGAAGCGCCACTGGGTCATTTTTGTCCCACCCTGGTATTTGCCACAATAATTCGATGAAGAGTCCTTGTTTCAAGGAGATACGAAAGTGGAGAGGTGAGGAGAGTTTAGGTGACTCGTGACAATGCAGAAATGTAAATATATTGCACTAGTTTTTGCCTGTGACTTCACCCGTGAGAAATTAAGTTTATCATAGAAAGACCTAATTTCTTGACACTTATCGTTGTTTTTTGACCAAATAACTGAATATTATTGTAAATTATAGCCTATATTATGTTATTCTGAAGTATTAACAATAAAACTGCAAAGTTTTATTAAGATCGGCTTAGTATTTTTTGCGTAAAAGAGTGAAAAAACATCCATCGATCTAACCATGAATCCATGCTCACTTAGTTCAAGTTCCAGGCATATATCCACCCATTCATCCTTCCTATCCATTCATCAGTCCATCCATCCTTCAATTCATCAATATTTATTAACATTTACATTTATAATATTAGTAGGAAGGTGGCTTCTAGACATAAGCCATTTCATACATTGTATGATTTGATACATTTTTAAAATGTGTGACTTATAAAATTTTGAAAATTATACGTACATAATTTTCATTGTAATTGGTAAAAAACTTCACTGTTTGTGTACAGATAACATAAAAATAACCATACCTATAAAAAATCCTAAGCACATAGTACACCAGAGAGACAAAAAACTAAACAAAAAACTTTGTGCAAAATGTGCACTATTATTTGTAAGATATTAATTTTTCCTTTAAAAATAATAATGACTAGTTAAAGTAGTAATTTCATTATTTTAATACAGTATAACACCACGTAATATGCGACTATTTTTAAATGAAACCAAAAATATCTGACTTTTAATATTTCAAAAATAAAATTTAACACATTTCTATTTTTAAAGAAATAAGTACATATTGATTTAACTACATAGATAAACCTTTTTTTAAGGATACTACAAATAGTTTTAACCATAATATTCATGCCTGAACCTAAAAAATGTTACAAAATATATACTGGGACAAAATTGACCCAGCGGCGCTTTTAGGGGGGTCGCAATCTTCGGCACTTCTTGTGTTAAGGTACCTATAAATTGACTAAGTTTATTCATACCTTTCTTTTATGCATAACAAGACAGATATTTGACAATCGCACGAAGTCTAGGATGGTACATAATGTGCCCCGTAAGTGCCTATTCACTCTCGCCTTGAAAAGGCTCTGATTATAGTTTTCGAGAAAGTCAGCAGCAGGCAGCGAATTCCAGTCCAGCTGTTCGCATTATGAAACACTTGTTTGTATTATTAGCTTAATACTCTACAAATATGCACATACTACTAAAAATCCTTAGATCCAGCCGCACTGAGTGGCGGTCTGCCTACGCCGAACCAAACTGAATTAATTAAACACATGTTTGCCTTAATAATTGGAGTCCTGTTTGTCTAGGCCTCGGAAACTAATGCCTTACGCCTATCAAGAAGCACTAGACGATCTAATGTTGTGCAAACGGTTCATTAGAGGGTCTGGTAATTTAATTAAAGTTAACTGTGCAGTTAAACTAATAATGTAAATGCATAATGTATTCAAAAGCTCAAATGCGAATAACACATGCAAGGGAAAATATAGGGTGTTAGTTCTATTTCTGATAAAATTACGTATTTAAACAGAATTAAAGCTAGATTATATTAAAAGCTGGCAATTAACTAGATTCTTAATAAATTAAATAGTACAGTTAACTAAAAAGAAGTCAGTTAATTACAACCTGAAAAAAAAACAGAGTTTTTAATTAAAAAAATGCTGACTTTTTAATTAGTTAATCTATGTATTGGCAAGTATGGCAAGCAAAATGAACAAACCACATGTGCTTACATTATACACTGCACACTGTCCTCACGTCGCACGTCAAAATGAAAAACTTCGCAAAAAAACGAGAGGAGTCTGCAAAATGACAAAACATGGATCAGTTTTTGTTCATCCGTTCACAGCTACGAGTACAACGGACCGAATGGAAAGAGCATTTTAATGACGCCGGGACAGCTCGTGATTTATTGAAAAGCTTTTTTGTTACTTGCTAATGTTTTCACTGTCTAAAAGTAAATAAAAATCTGACCATTACTAAGTAGAAGCGCCAAAAGATTTATACATTTGTAATTCGAGTACAAAACTTTTTTTACATTAGTTTATTCACTTTACCTATCGTTTGGCGCTGTCAAACGTAAGCTGTACATAATAATATTTTTTGTGTTTAAGTTCATTGGACTTCACGTGAAAAATCGAGCTTCTCACGAACTTCAATTACATCTGCAGATATTAAATTTTCTCAAATAACAGTGAAGATTTCAAAAATGTATTTTACGTAGGTAAATGAGTTTCCTCACATACATTTTATTATTTTAATTCCATCACATTCTCCTTTTATGTCTGCAGGTACAGTAAAAACACAATCCGCAGTGCTTGCCGTACTCACTCGTTAAAATGAAATACGTCGCGTTGGGTAAAAAATAACGCAGTGACGAAATGCATGGGACGCATCGATACACTGCATGCTGATGTACAGTCAAGGCTGTACCATTTTGTTGAAAAATTGCACTTGATACAACTGCATACGATTTTGGATGCTTACCTTGTTGTACCATCTGTACTCACCCTGTATAGTCGAACTACCGAGTAGATGAAAATTCTTTTGGGCAAGGCATGAAAACAATTTGTGTTTAATTTTCTTTGCCTGAATTTTTTCGGCTTTTGTTTTTGGGATTCCCTCTCCTTGGAGTTCGCGACATGATGACGTCATAGGTCTAAAAAATAAGTGAGAGTTGCATTTTGACAGCTCATCAATACGTCGCCAACGCGAACGCCGCAAATGGGCGAACATCATACAAACGGTCAAAAATTTCGTTAAGTGTACAAAAATGTTCCTTCAGTATAATTTTATACAAAAAGATTTGCCTTTTTGCGGCGTCGGCAACGATTATGATACTAGGTCAGTTGGCTTAGCTATAGTTCGCTCTACGAGGGTTGAGATTTGACCTCAATTTCAGACTTCCTAACATTGCCTTGTGCACATTTTTAACGCTAGCTTTTTAGTACAATACGAACAATATTTCCAGCTCATATTTGTAGAGTCCCGATCTAATTAGCGCCGCGAAACAGTCGGGCTTTTAGCCGATGAGCGCTGGATTTTTCTATTTTCTTTATTCTCGATGCGAGGAGTTTGTTTAATAAGCTGAACGGGGCGAGGTTGTGGCGCCAGTGACAGCGGGAAGCGGGCTGCAACAGTTATCGTAGTTTTTTGACGTAAAAGAAAGACTCAAGAGGCACTAAAAACATTCAGGAGTAACAGTTAATTTAAATTTCACTTAATGAAATATTCATATAAACCCATGCCCAAAGAACCAGTAGCAGGAGCAGGTAACCTTGGTATTTTGGCAAACTATCAGCCTCAAACCAAAAGCTTGTATGACACTTGTAAGCTGCGGTGACGTTCCACAACGTCAATTACTTCTTCTTCTTCGTTGCTACATTCTTGCTAGAGAGGTCGCGGTCGTCACACCTGGCTATGGCAAGCTTCACAATCCGTCGCCATTCTGTGTATAAATATACTTAAGTATTTATTATTGTTATTAGTTTCAGCTTGTTTTGTATGGAAGAAAAATAAATAATTTAATTTATTTATTATTCCTCCCGCACTGCAGCCTTTCTTGTGCACTCGTGGAGTAGACCATTGAGTGCGATTTTGACCTGGTCAGGTGGTCAGTCCAGCGCATGATCGACCTGCCGCGCGCTCATACTGCTATCCTTTTTCTAACTATCCATTTTTATCCGCTGATCGCTGCGCTCATGGACACACACGAACACCTTTTTTGCCGTACTCTCAAGAGGGAAATAATACCTGTATGTGAACATAATTAAGATAGTTAATTTTAAATATTACTGCGCTTGTAACAATTAACTTTAATAGAGTTGCGAAGAGAGCAATTTTGCAGTTTACGGAATATAAATGGAGTTGGAAAAATTTTCACTTGGAAAATACTTCGCTATTCGCGAGTCTCGTGAGTTATTGTTCCATAATAATATTATAAATGCGAAAATAACTCTGAGGAATATATTCAAGCTTAAACCACGGAAACTTTAGCGAGACGAAATTTGCTAAAAGTAGGTAGGTTTTGGAAGGAGGACAGGCGCGTAGTAAATAATCTTTCTGTCCTATATTACTGAAGCAGCGTGTAAAAGGTATTTCTACCCAGGTAACTTGTATAGAAGATTCACTTGCTATGCTAGCGAAATACCGCTAAAATTAGCCGTTTAAATTTTTGGGTTTTCTTTGACACCCTTTATTGTATGCATTGAAGTATTTGAGTATTGAATTGAAAATTTAAAAGTATTGAAGGACCGATCTTTGTGGAAATCCATGTGGGGGGCCTTTGTCCAGCAGTGGACGTCTTTCGGCTAGAACGAACGAAGTATTTACTTGCTATTTTTCCCCAAAAATGTAGTATGATGTGTTGTCGACTGTACATAATTAAGTTTTTCAATTGGGTCATAGGAACGAGTAATAACATTTAAATATCTGCGGTAGCCTGAGTGTACGTAGCACGGTTTTCGAACAAAGGACATAAAAGCTGGTCATTAAAAACGTCGTAAAAGTGAAATTAAAAAATTAACAGGCGTGCGGAAGGCATGAAAAAAGTAGTGATGCGATAGACCGAGTCGAGTATTATTCGTTATTTTATCTGTAATTCGATTAATTTATTCGACGAGTTACGAATAGAAAGAAAATCACAAAATAAATATTTATAAGACCCAAAAAGTCACAAACTACTCAAATCAGTAGAAATATCTTGAACAGACCTTCTTTTTAACAAAATACGAAAAGAATGTTTTCTTGATTTGCATTGATTTAATAAATACTGAGTAACTTTGTACGCATGGAATCGTATTATAGCTACGAGTAGTCATTTTTTGAACTTGGGTGCTAAATTACAACCAGTGGCAGTGATTATTTTTGAGTTTTATATTCATAGAGAAATCTAATTTACATCCATTTGAAATACCACTCATATTTTTGGCAATCTACACATTGCAATAACTAAAACCCATAAAATTGCACACTATAAATATTATTTATGAATCCGATTTATGTAACATCGATTGCCAAAATTGCATTTCCCGGTCACCTAGGGCGGGCGAGGGCGCAAAGTAAAAATTTCCATGTAAATAGTCGTACGGTTGAAAAGTTGCAAATCACCGCCCTGGCCACACACGGAGGTTTATTCTGGAAAGGGTATGAGCAAATATTAGAGGACGTGACTTTTGGAAGTAAATACATTTTGGATTAGATCATGTGTATGACTTACCTACTTTTTATGTGATATGCTATAAATATAGACACTTACTTCCAACATAAAAGATCCAGGGTTAGTCTAGACTAGACTAACCGCTGCTAGTATCTCTCTCTGACAGATAATCTCTACTTTTACTCTAATAAATAAGTATTTAAGATCCATCGAGCATGCCAAATAATAACTAAATTCCTACATAGCCGATAATAATTTACAACCTGTTTTACATCTATTGAGGGAAAGACCATCTTCCGAATAAGTAAACATTTAAAAGTATTTGTATAAATAAGCTGTTTCGGATAGATCCCATTTATTTTGTAAAGTATTATTGATACCGTATAATAGAGCTCTTGAAGCTTTTTTAGGATCAGTAAACAGTTTTTCGACATGTTGTATAGGTTAAAAATAATCGAGTGAGATCACTTTCACCTTGCATAATCAAGATACCTAAAAAGCAAGGGAAAGTTTACCTGTGTCCAGAATAGGTGCGCCAACCGGCCGCCATCGATTTTCAGCTCAAATGAACAATTCACCCTTCAAAATATTCAATTTGTTGGGCGAACGCTTAATTTTTTGCATGATTAAAACTTACTCATAATTGCATTAATTATTGCACACAATAATGCGGCTGGACGAAACGATGAACGCTGATTTTAATTTGTAATTAATTATAATTTGGGACGCATTGGTATATGTTATTATGTAAAATTTAATGTTTATGACTTTGTTGATTCAAAAATTTATAATAAGTAGGTAAGTAAATTCAGCGCCAAATAGTTCATGACATTTAGGCTGAGTTGCACCACCTAACTTTGACCGTAACTATGACGATAACCGGTGCCTTTTGTATGGAGTTTGACAGATTTTTGACGTTCAAAGTTAAAGTAAGATGGTGCAACCCAGCCTTAAAGTGGCCAAAATGTTGACAACACAACCTTATTCCAATATTGTAACATGTTAACTTTTTGGCTTCTTTGGATGTCACGAACTGTACCTACTCTCATTTTAATACATACTTTCATTTTGATTGGAAAATGACACAGATCTACAGTTAAGGACATCTACAGACCAGACATCATCTGACAGCCAGCGGCTTGGTGACGGCGGCTTTATTACAAAACAATTATGTCAACTACTTGTACATAATTTCTACGACTTTTGACAACATGTCCATAAGTAGACGACGAATCATGTCACGGGGTACCTAGCTAACTTGGAATCGCAGTCGTAACGAAACGTCCACAAGCTCGAATCGAAATCTCATTTTCTACGGGCGCCATTATGTTACGGCTTTCATAAACTCATAATCCCACGGGATATTTATTATTTACAACTCGCGTAATAAGCGCTTTATTTGCTTTTCAACTCGTTAAAGATTCGGCCCAATTTTGAAAATGTCAGTTAAATATTCATTTAAACACGTCAGTCGGTTAAGCCAGTGTTTGATCGGTAGATTGAATTTTTAACTTCGGGTTAGCGGTTTTAAATTTTAACAGGTGGGTTTGTTTATTCAACGCAACGAAGTGGTATTGAGTTGCATGGTGAAACTTGAATGGAACGGATTAATTTCATTAGGTACTTTGGAAAGGATGTACGGGTCATGTAAACTTGGCTGAAGGTTATTTTGCCTTTCTATAACTTTTCTGTGTTTTTAAGAATTTTGTTTGTAGGTATGTCTTATCGTGTTCTAAAGCACATTTAAAACATCTTAAGTTAAGAGATTTAAGAACGATATTATGCACGAGAGTATCATGTTTATTAAAAATCCACATTTAGGTAGGTATATTGGATGTAGTAAGTACTAGAGATGAAACGGATATCCGGTAACTATCCGGTAGGCCGGATATCCGGCCTAAATTTACTATCCGGCCGGATACCGGATAGTAACTCACTATCCGGCCGGATACCGGATATTAAAAAACTACGACAATTTCCTATTAATAAAATAAAATACATTAATCTTTAAGGTAAACGTCAATAAAATGGCTTATAGTTAATAATGACAGCTTTTATTTTAAGTCCAAAAAGTTACAAAAAGTCATATTAAACCTTTTAAAAAAAAAATTTCTTTTTCTGGGCTATTCACGAATACACTCTAATGACGAATACATAAATAGTAAATATCTGTTATTAAGTCGAAATATTGCGAAATAAAATAGGCGATCTTTTTTTCACTGATGGTCTGATGGACTAATTTAATTTTCGCTATTCAATCACACACTCACGATGGCAACCGAAATCGCCCGAATTGATCTGCCCCCTAGACAAGTGGCAAAATCTGACATTCTATTCGGACTGATTCGATTTTCGAAAAGTGTGACTAGTCTAGTTTACTAATAGACCCACTGATCGCGTACGAAGCACCTGTGCGGCGCTAAACTCGTCACGACATGCAAAGAGACAATGGGCTAACTATCCGGCCGCCGGATATCCGGCTATCCGGCCTAGCAGCTGGCCGGATATCCGGTATCCGGTATCCGGCCAAACAACTATCCGTTTCATCTCTAGTAAGTACACCTGTAACGGTGTAGCAAACGACACATAATTAACCACTTGTATGGAAAACGTTTCCATATTGTCGTATTTAGTTCCAACTTCAGCCACGAGACCAGATAACTTTGTGGCGCTATAAGCCCTTAGACTCTCATCTTAAGTGCCACGACATTGTTTTAAGTTTTTTACGATCCAGGTTAAAACCTTCGTTAGTCGGCAACTTTGTGTTTTATGTTTGTGCTCACGGCATAATGCTGCGATTAAACGTAAACTTAACCGCGGTTAAAGTGAAACGGTATTTCGGGAGGTTAGTCTGCAGTTTACCTTAAAATTAACCTTAATTAATTGATGCTAAGTTAATGTTTAAGTATTACTGAATTGAATAAATAATACATCGTGTTAGAAGGCGGTATCTGGAGTATTTAGTTGATGCGATTTTGAAAACATTAATTTAGATTTTTTATGGTGAGATATTTATTGTTTTATTGGTACCAGTAAAACGTTGTTATTACCTATTTATTTACTTGTGGTTTTTTAACACGTCGATTACTTAATAAATTATAGTTCAAAGTTATTGGCTCAAAAAAGTCAAGTTTTGTATGGAAAGGAATTATGAACTAGCGTGAAATGGCTGTGTAATTTTTATAAAAGAGCTAGACTAAAATTTCCTTACTTCCACGAAGTTCTTGTCTTAGATACGATATAATTTGGAAGGGATTATCGGGTAATATACTACCCTGCAGTGCAGCCCAAAATGGGGGGAGGGTAAATCGCAACCCGCGCACTTGGCGTAAAAACCGATTAATGTTTTCAGTACACGCAACGGTGCAGTTAGGGAAAATAAAAACAAGTGAAGGGCGGGCGCTGGAAGGGTTAAGGATTCCGTATACGTTCGTTATATTACTTAATCCCAGATTATGATGGCGTTTATGCTAATACATCTTATTCTAGTCATTTGTTGTAAGTGCACAATTTACATGCATAATTGATAAGTGCATGTGCGTTAATGCCACACTGATATTTGAATGAAAACAATAATAAAGTGTAAATACATGTATTGTTTTTTTTACCTAATTTAGGAACCGACTAATAGAATAAGTAGAAAAAAAAGAACAGAATAGATTTTTGACGTTTGTTAAAGCTAAAGTAAGATGGTGCAACCCAGCCATAGTTATTTTGATTCATCTTGTACTGGGAAATGTAATCTAGGAATACAAAAGAAATATGCTTGTCTTATACATAAGTAACATACAAACCTGTATTGATAGTAACCTTTCATAGTTAGATATTAAAAAATATAAAAATAAAGGTTCTACGTAAACAGAACCCTAAAATCTACCCCCGGCATAAGTTACGGTCATTTGGTCATAACATTATTATGTCCTGCCAAGTTTTTGCCTTGTTCTGCGTGCTTGGCCAGGTGTCGTTACTTGGCAAGACTAATGATGTTTTAATACGACAGATGATGTGCATATAGCGTGAAAAAATAAATATACGAGAAGTATTTCTAAGTGAAAAGTGATCGAGTCTTAAAACCAATCTCATATACTTATTTTTAGCTGTAAATAAAGTAAAAATGTACTGATAAATAAGTTTCACAAACACGAATTGCCAGATATTAGGTATACCTACATAAATCTACAAATATTTTATAAGAAGACAAGAGAGCCGGAGTCGCAAGATATAAAAGGTGTTAAGCACGGAAAGCATAAAACATTCCATAAGTATTAAAGCTTCTTTATTTATATTTTCATAAACACGTCATCACAAAAACTGCTTAATAAACATATCTCCCAAAATGGTCGACGTGGCACGTCATCAGGATTTTACGGAGTCACCAAATGACTGGCAGGCATTTAGTGAAATTTACGACGTTCTGGAAATCGATGCTCAGTATCGATAAAGTATCGAATGGTGGCGATTCGATACCGCGGCGATCCCTCCAAAGATTGCCGCCGTAAAAAGTTAATAGGCGTTCCAATTTATGTTACTTTTACGTTCCGTTGCGCGGAATGCAATTTTTAATTTCGTCGCGAAATGTGTGGATGTAATGGAAAAATGTTCAATGGTTATTGTTTGACAACATGCCGCTATTAACAACATCCAACCAAAAGGTTAAAAAAAATTAAGGTTGCCTTAATCTATGTACGGCCTCTATGTGCATGTTTATTGTTTATATTATGTGGTCATTAATATGAATGCTTTTATCCTAGTTATCTGTTCGCTGCTCTGCTTATTTTCGTATTAGTAGATGATCATAATATACCTTAGTACACTGACGCATGGAAATCCTTGGAGGAGAGGCTTGTCCAGCAGTGGACGTCATTTGGCTGAAACGAAAACGAAACACTGGAAAATAGTTGCAAAAATATTTTGTGATGTTAATATTTTTTCTTTTTATCTCTGTTACTCTATTTTTAACGCATTTTCAAGTGTGGATTCCCAAACACACCGCGCGGTGCTGATATTCGTAAAAATAAATATCGAAGAAAGAAAAACTACTGCCATTATCACTGTGCTGTCTGTAACAAGTCGTTTGCTGCAATGTAATTAATCGAGCGTTTTCAATAGACTTCGCCGTTTTGTTCTTTCATCTAACCTTTGTATACTATAATTAGCGCCAAGGAACTTGTTAGTATGCACCGGATAAAATAAAACTGCATAATTTGCTTGTGCGGTAATGCGGTTGTCGGTATGATGTTCTTTGGGGCTTAATAACTAGGTCACTTTCTACTCAGTGAAGTGAAGTTATTCCAATAGGATTTTATAGTTTTGTAAGAAACTGAAAATCTAATGAGAGAGATATGGAGCCGTCTCAGGCGTGTACTTATCATCAAACGATACTAACGCCCGTAAGTATTCACAAACATTACCCTGAGGTCTCAACAGTGCGCGTGGACGCACAGGGTGACACACGAACCAATCACAAAGCTCTATTCAATGCTGTGCGTTCGATATGCTGCTTCACTTAAGCAAGCATCGTTTATGAATACGGGCGTTAAACTCGTTCAAGAATAGATTCAAGCTTACGATAACTTGATAAATCATTGCGACTGATGAAAATTGAGACCATGAAGTTTCACTTACCCTACGACTGCTCAGAGCCCTTTGAAAAAAACCTACTTAGCTTCAATTAATAGTTTATTATACCCATAATTCCATATTTTTGTAGCTCTGTAAGTGGAAAGCAGTTTTTCGATTCCCATAACCGATTCCCCACATCATGGGTTTTTTAACATATTTTATTGGAGGGCCAAGTCATCAAATAGCGACAATGGGGCGAAACCAATTCCATATTAGTTTATGTGGCACTTACTACAATTATTTACGACGTTATATGGGATTGCAATGGGTTTCTGTGACATTAGACTGGGACTTCAACCGAAGTAAAGTCAGCACTTCAGAAAACTCAGACATTTTTTTTCTAAATAGCATTTTTAACAGTAGGTACCTGTTGGTGGACTTTATTTTTCGATAATATTTTGCATAATTATGGAGCTATAGAATGTTTGACCTTTTCATATTTTATTAATATTGCACTGCACTGAATGAAATCTTCTGTGGAAATGCTGCATTGACACTGCTGTCATTGCTTTTTCTCAAAGCATGTTTTCAATTGAACTGAAAAGATTTTCAAATATTTTCACGTGCAGACCATTGCTATCAAAGACTCAATATTGCAGCCCAAGCCGATTCACACAGCCCGACTCTGTTGTAATATTATGGCCCCGGGCCGATTCACACTGCCCGTAGTAATAGCCCGCGGTAACGGCGATCAGGCGCGCTGCCGATATTAAAACCGTACGTTTTTACCGATCGATGCACTTTTATGCACCTTTTATGCACTTTTATGACTTTGTCTCTTTATTAAAAAGAAGGATATTGGAATATCAATTAATAATGTAAAAAAGTTGTTCTATGAGCAATAGTTTACATTTTGAGTCTAGTTAGATGGAAGCGTAGAAGAAATAAGAAGTAATGTAACTTCAGTATTTTTAAAGAATACGGGTTTTAACCTACCTATCTAATTCAAAACAACAATCACTTAAAATCACCCAAAACCATCTACTTACTCGGTACAATTATAGCTTTCTTGATACCGCGACCGCGAAAATTTTACAGCTTATTTCCACTTAACTCCGTTCGCGGTAACTCCAATTGGCCAGTTTATCAGGCCCGGCGGGCGCGTAAACGGCTCGAAGGTGAATTTACACTACCAAACATTTAATCGTTTCGTGTGAACACCACTAGAAAGAGGTGCCTAGTGATATTTAATTTTACCTTTTTATTTTATTTGTTACTAGCGGCCGCCCGCGACTTCGTACGCGTGGACCTCGTTTAACTCCATTAGGGGTGGAGTTTCGTAAAATCCGCTCTTAGCATCTATAGCGCATACATTTTAAATTTCAACTCTCTTAATTTAAACACATAGGACTTTTATAATATAAACTTCCAACCCTCCTTTTATCTCCTTAGCCCCCGTGGTTGATTTCTAATGATACATTTTCAGTATATGTACCACCACCACCACCACCATTTCAGCCATAGGACGTCCACTGCTGAACATAGGCCTCCCCCAATGCTTTCCATGTTGATCGATTGGAAGCGGCCTGCGTCCAGCGCTTCCCTGCTACCTTTACGATGTCGTCGGTCCACCTTGTAGGTGGAAGTCCCACGCTACGTTTTCCGGTACGCGGCCTCCATTCCAGAACCATTCTGTCTCATCGGCCATCAGTTCTGCGTACTATGTGCCCTGCCCTGCCACTTCAGCTTGCTAATCCGTTGGGCTATGTCAGCGACTTTGGTTCGTTTACGGATCTCCTCATTTCTGATTCGATCTCGCAAAGAAACACCAAGCATAGCCCTCTCCATAGCACGCTGTGCAACTGAGCTTCTGTATAAGGCCTATAGTGAGAGGCTACGTTTCCGAGCCATAAGTTATCACTGGTAACACACATTGGTTATACACTCTAGTCTTCAGGCATTGAGGTATTTTGGACGAAAAGATGTTGCGTAGTTTCCGGAACGCTGCCCAGCCGAGGTGGATTCGACGATTGACCTCCTTCTCGAAATTGGACCTACCTAGCTGGATCGTTTGTCCGAGGTAGACATACCTACTTGTCGACAATCTCGAGAATTGAGCTCCCAACTGAAACTGGGTAGGGCGCAACATGGATATTCGACATAAGCTTCGTTTTGTCCATGTTCATCCTCAGGCCTACCTGTTGGTAAGGCCGGGTAACAGAGAAAATGGCGAAAATGAGGTTTTCATTTTTCATTTTTGAGGTACTAAACAGTAAAATAAAAGGCTAAGATTTTTTTTGAGCATAGTTGAGGATATTTTCTAGGGCTATTAACGGATGGAAACACGATTTGATGAAGTTGACTCGATAGAATAAATTCCCAAAGTTACCTCTATTCGTTTTCTAATAATGGTTTTATTTTTAAAATAAGCGATTTGAGATTCTGAATCTTTTACTAAACTAAAGTTCAGAAATAACTTGAGGGCTTTTAACGGATGAAATTTTTATATTGCGTCTTATTTAGTTACTATGTTAAAAAATGTGGAAAAAATCGCCCATGACGGCTTGGACAATCTCAATCAGTCGCGCGGTGGCGCTTACGGAGGACGGACGCGTGCCAGTTTTTTGGCCGTGACAGTTCTCGATTTGTCAATATTTTTGACAATGATGACTTTGATGAGTCACAGTATAATAATACCAGTGTTACTGGAGAAAGCTAAAATTTTTGATAATTAAGAATTCTGAATTTTGTCTACCTATTGAAATTTAAATCGTTGGCATCCTTTTAAACTAAGACTCTACTCATGATACATTCCTCAAATATGAGACAAAACCAATGAGTTAAAATTACATTTTAATAGTACCTACATACAATCGTCTTCACTCTTTAGAAGAGCACACTGACACAAATAAATAATAAAAAATTAGGTCAGTGGGTCAAATATAGGGGCAGCTGCACGTCACTGAAAGACGATTCTGTTTACTCGGCATCTGGGCTGGAGAACATGAATCCTTGCTTACAGATGCAGATGTAAATAGAGTTATAATTGGACAAATTTTACATGAAATGTTTAACAGAACTCAGTTAAAAGACACATACATGGAATACCAATAAGGTTGCGGAGGGAAAGCTACCTATTATAAACTAGCGGCCGCCCGCGACTTCGTTCGCGTGGACCTCGTTTTACCCCCGTTAGATATGATGTTTTACCTCATTTTACCCATGTTGATAGATGGCGTTTCACGGTTTCCCCCGAATGAATATTTACGAACGTCATACCGTAGTTTGTCCAGTGCTGTAGATTTTAACCAATGACGATAGATGGCGCTTTTAGACACGTCTTATTTATTTATTGAAATTTATTTGCCACATATCGTCATAATGTTAATCTGGGTTATAAACAATAATACTGTAAAGTTTCAACAAAATCCGTTCAGTAGTTTTTGCGTGAAAGAGTAACAAACATCCAGACATCATGACATCCAGACATCCAAACTTTCGCCTTTATAATATTAGTAGGATATTTCACAATCCAAACTAATATTTACTATTTAGCATTTACTTACAGTAAATATTAGTTTGGATCGTGAAATATTTAAAATAAAAAAAAGAATAAAACAAAATAGGGTTTCAAATTACCTATCTATAATCTAATATTATAAAGAGGTAAAGTTTGTGTGTTTGTATATTTGTTAAATTGTAAGGGGTAATCTCGGGATCTACTGAACTGATTTTAAAAAATCTTTCACCAATAGAAAGCCACATTATATCTGAGTGTAATAAGTTATATAAAAACCAAAAAATTCCACGCGGGCGAAGCGGCGGGCGGAAAGCTAGTTTATTTATAATTATGTAAGAGCATAATTATTAAAGTCGAAGTCAAACATTCTTTATTTGTGTGGACCTATATTAACGAGAGATTACAAGAGATTACAAGGCGTCAAATATTTCAAGAAAAAAATTAAAAACTATTATAAAGCTAAATTTTGCTCTCATGGAGCCTTTACCTACTCTGACAAATTAAGACTTAGAGAAGAAACTAATAATAAAACTATTTAACTGTCCTGCAATGAAAAGCTTGATCGGGTACAACACCTCAAGTTATTTCAGAACTTGATTTCATTAAAAGACTCCGAATATCAAATCGCTTAGGTATCTAAAGTCAAACGATTCTGAAATGTCAAGTGGACTAATGAATAACCCATTAAGATAGTAGCGCCCTCCTGTCAATGACATACCTGGAACGATAGAGTTTTGAACAACTAATAAAAATGCTTTGTCCTAAATGACTGACGGATATCGTAGAGACCTGAAAGTTGGAAGGTGTGTTCTTTTTATGACGTAGGCATCTCATAAGAAAAGATTTTCCGAAATGGGGTCATGAAATGAAGGGGGTGAAAAAAGGGGGCAAAGTTTGTATGGGACAAAGTGATTCCTTGGTTCAATCTACTTGAAATTTAGTTTAACAATACCTTAATATAATTCATGAAAGACGTGTGGAACGGGTAGAAAGTAATTTTGGCAGTCATTTTCTTCGAAGTTGATATCAATACTACTTAGTGCCTTTGATTTAATTACTTTTTATTTTTACAAGTGTTTGAAAACTCCATTTCAGATTGTGTTCAATGTCAAGTGAAATCTCAAATTGAAATGTCTCAATCTCAATGTGGAGTCTGTATTTATTCCTAGAATTCCCCAAACACCGTCAAATTACCCTTTCGAATTCAAGACAGTGCAGTTTCCCATCAGTCTGCTTCGTAATGACTATAAACAAAGCTCAAAGTCAAACTCTAGGGACCTCTGCTTAAACTCCCATGAGTGCACAGAGGTACGCAGGTAACCGCGTGTGATGCTTATAGCAATTTTCGATAGGTACAGAACCCCGTACATACGTCATACATATTATAGAAAGAAAACACCCAGACCAATACAAACAAATATGTTTCTGCAATTTTAGTATGATATTTTTATTTATTAATAAACAAAGAGACTGAACAAAATTGATGCGTACCTATACTGATTAATGTTATTAACCACATGCAAAGCTTCGTGAATTGCAACAACTATAATTAAATTTATTATCCAAGCTCTAAATAATCGCTACTAAGAGTAACTTATCATAAAAAAAATCCAATCGCTCAAGCTCCCAAGGGCCTACCGATAGGTCGGGTGACGTAATCTTGAAATTCTTTAAGCCGGCGCAGAACTTCCAGAAGGTCGGGCGACGCCACGGCCACTTTGAACAGTGTTTACTTCTGCAGTTATATTTTATATTTATTCGATTCTAGAATATATTCCCAAAAAGTCTGAAAGGTGTTTTAATTTGTATCACTTGGATATGATTTCTATTGGAAAGTGTTGTGAGTGTGACGCTTGAAAGGAAGGAAGTCAACCTAACCTAACCAACTGCGTATTTCTATACTGTGTAGCTGGAAATTGTGGCGGGAGCTCTTTGACGCGCTGTTTTCGGCGAAGAATTGCGCGCGCAGATTTTGACAGCGCGAAATACCTACTTTAGAAGAAATACCAAGCCTTAAGGTCTTCGAGCATTGTGCCAAGATCTTCCAACGATTCCACCGATGACCACAATATCGTCGGCAAACCCATGTGTACACAGTACCACAGTGTACTGAGCCCCGATTACGGTAATTTTTAACGTCAACAATCCAGACACGCTTCTCGATTCGGCGATACGATTGGTCGTTCAACAGCGTACGTCAGCGGTTTTGACCAATCGTATCGCAGAATCAGAAACGCGTCTGGATTGTAGACGTTATAAAAGTTACTGTAATCGGGGCTCTGAACAGTATATTATCACAGATAAATAATACACCTCCACAATATCTAGAGATCATAGTGAGCATACATTTTAACTTTCAAGTCTCTTACTTTAAAAACCGAGGTCTGCAATACAGACTTCCAACCCCCTTTTTAACTCCCATAATGGTTGAATTTTGCAAAATTTCGTCTTAGTGACTACCTACGTTCTAAAAGGAGGTGTATTACACTTTGATCAAAGCCAGGTGGAATAGACCATTAACCCCTATGAGAACTCTTTTGAGACTTGTAGTTTCTGAGACTTCGTGATGAGTGAGTGAGTCACTTAGTCATTCAATGACCTTTCTTTCTACTAAAATTATACGTACCTATAGTAATTATCATTAAAATCAAATAAGTAAGTACCTACCAACCTAAGTAATTAAAATAAACACCCTGCCAAAAAATTTACAAATTACATACAGAAAATCCTTACAATCTTATCCTATTTTACTACAATCGCCCACGCGCCCATCCCATTTGTCCGCCGCTGAACCGTACCCTAATATTCATCTCGGTAGATGGCGGCACATGGTAAGAATTTGCAAGGAAGTTTGTAAAAAGTCACTAATGCTTGCTCGTTTAAACACAGTGAATGATTCAAATAGGATACAGTGAATGGTTCAATTACATAAAATATCTTTATTTATTAAATTTTCAATATTATTTACGAACAGCGCTATTCATAGTACATGTAATATTTAGTTACTAATTTACTAATGATGTCGATAGATGGCGTTTGACAGCTTTGCCTTCATGAATATTTACGTACCTCAAAAATTTTTGTCAGGCGCAAGAAGATTTCAAGCAATGACGATAGATGGCGCTTTTCCACGTCTTATGAAAATCCCAAATATTTTACGGGACCCTATTTTTTTCCAAAATAAAATGTAGCCTATGNATTAAAAACAATTAGTATTTTATTAAAAACAAACTTTATGTATATAAAAATTATGTTCTTTACATTTATGATTATTTAAATTATGGTATTGAAAATTAGAGAAAGTTATTATTATGCCTAAGAAACCATTATGCATTTAGAAAACTATGCATATCAAAGTTTATGCGAAAAAACTTTATGCAAATACTGTTATACCAAACTAAATTATGATGAAAAATGTTATGCGTCTAAGAGGGCACCCGTATTATCCGCATATCGTGCTAAATCGTGGTCGTACGAAACACAATGTGGTATTGTGGAGAACGAAATAAAGTGATAATTAATTTATTATTATAAATTATTATCTTCAGTAAACCCAATATTTTGTTTCCTTAAAGCGTATTATTATTAATAATAATGTAATTTCAATAATCTGCTGTCTCTGGGAATTGGCTTCGGCATTTTCTTTACAAGCTTTTGCCCTCCGCTTTACCCGCGTGTATTTAAAAGTTACTAGCTTTTCGCCCGCGGCTTCGCGCGCGTGGACTACATTATCTACATTCTACATATTTTACGAAACCCTATTTTTTTTCTAAAATATAGCCTGTGTTACTCGTGGATAATGTAGCTTTCGAATGGTGAAAGAATTTTTAAAAACGGTCCAGTAGTTTTTGAGCCTATTCATTACAACCAAACAAACAAACAAACAAAGTTTTCCTCTTTATAATATTAGTGTAGACTAGCGGCCCTCCCGCGACTTCGTACGCGTGGATCGTTTTAGGCTGGTTTTAGTGGCACGCGGACCGTCCGGTGCGGACCCGCTCCGCACGGTCAATCTGTATGAACTTCTAGGGAGCGTTTTAGAGTAATGCGGTCCGGAGGAACCGCTCCGCTCCCTAAGCAGTTCATACAAATCGACTGTGCGGAGCGATCCGCACTGACAGTCCGCGTGACACTAAAACCAGCCTTACTCCCTTAGTGCCTTTTCACACGTTCCGGTTGCCGGCTATCCGGCGCCGGGTACCCGGTCGTGAATGTATGGGCATGCCGGATTAATTACGCCGGAACATGTGAAAGCTACGTACCATGCCCATACACTTCACCACCGGNTAGAACAACACGGCTCTACAACACCAAAAAAGCTAACTGGGATCTCTTCATAGAAAAGCTGACCTCATACAAGGCCGAACACAACATCACCTCAGCGGCAATAAACAACGTAGAGACAAAGGGACAGCTGGAAGACATTACTGTCAAGTACACAATGGCAATAACCGAAGCATGCAAGGTCAGCATGCCAACAAAGAGAACGTCAGAGAAAATAACAGTCCCATGGTGGAGTGAGGAGCTCGCGACTAAGAAAAAGACGATGGTAACCTTCAGAAGAAGGATTCGAAATGCTGCGCCAGATCGTAGAGCTAAGGTCGTCGAAGAATACCTGGAGAAGAAAGAAGACTATGAGTGCCATGCCAAGAACGCCCGAACCGCGAGCTGGAAAGAGTTCTGCGGAAGACAGGACAGAGAAGGAGTATGGGAAGGACAGACAGACAGACAGACAGACAGACAGACAGACAAAAATTTTACTGATTGCATTTTTGGCATCAGTATCGATCACTAATCACCCCCTGATAGTTATTTTGAAAATATATTTCATGTACAGAATTGACCTCTCTACAGATTTATTATAAGTATAGATGGGATCATACATTCATCATCATTATCATTTTAGTTAAGTTACTTTGTGGATAATTTATATTAAAATATAACAAGCTAAACAATAGTAGCTGAATTAAAAGTTAGTACATAGTTTGAACGAAATGTCTTCCTAAAACACAATTTTCAATGATAAAATTGCAGTTTTTTGCTTTTCTTTGCACTATTTTTTTTTTTGTGAATAAAAATAAAAAGTATGTAGAATCTACCAGAATCATACTTAGACACTTAGGTATTTCATTCTCAAAATCGTAAAAATGTTCCCACTTACTCCATCTACCTTCAATTGCCATTAAAGTCGAGTTTACACTTGCGGACGCAATAAATCGTTCCGTGTGAACGCCACTTAAAACGAGTGCTGAAAGGTGCACGTTTTGTGCGCTTAAGTAGAAAAGGAGGTATTAAGTATCAACTTAGGTATGTATTTATAACCTGAAAGTGACTTATCGGGTTTCAAGGAAAAGCGCTTTTCAGATTTTTTTCAGTGAAATTATTTTTAGTATCAGGCAATCGCTAGCAGCCTTTTAAATTGTTTTTAGTATATTTATTAGAATTTTGGTATTAATGATGCAAAATAATTTCGTTCGTTTCAGCCGAAAGACGTCCACTGCTGGACAAAGGCCTCCCAAGGATTTCCACAAAGACCGGTCCTGCGCCGCTTGCATAATTTATTCATTCCAAAAAATAATACCTCAGATGAGACGTTAATCAATCATTGAATGTCTCCATAGCTCAGTAGTCAGAGTAGTCGCCCCGCAATCAAGAAATTGTGGGTTCAATTCCCACCTGAGTCAGCTGATTTGTTGAAATGAAACATGTACTCAATTAAATGTGCCTATTAGTCATATTATTATGGCTAAATAACTTCCTACATTTCATGAACATCACAATGTGTCTTTACTAATTTTATTCTTTCGAATACAAAAGGTAACTAGCTAATAGTAAAAAATCAGCGTTTTCCTTTTACTTAAAACTTCTATCTAGACTGAATTCCAGGTAATATTTCACCGAGTCCGCAGAAAGCTCAACCGGCTTCGTGATTGCTAACTTTTAAGCTCTTATAATTTAACTACATAGATAATAGTTCTGCTTGTTTCATATAATTTACGTTCATTCGCTTTTAGCTCGGTTTGTGCTTTGCTGTTTCTATTTGAAAATAGTTAAAGTTGTTTTATGTTGCCTAAAGACATATTTAGACGTAAAATTGTCCTAAAGACATATCGATAAGGGGAAAGCACTTAGTACTATTTGGTTTTACTTTATGTAGTTTTTGTTTGTATCAAGTACCTAAACGAAAAGATGTGGGTATGTCAGATTTATATTAAACTAGCTTTCGGCCCGCGGCTTCGGCCCGCGGCTTCGGCCGCGTAGAATTTTGTCTGTCACAGAAATATCTATCGCGCGCGTACCTGTTTTAAAAACCGGGATAAAAACTATCCTATGACCTTTCTCGGGACTTAAACTTGCCAAAGTTTAGTGGCGTAGGCGTGAAAGCAAGACAGACAGACAGAGTTACTTTCGCATTTATAATATTAGTAATTAGTTATTTAGTGTAGACTAGCTGTGCCCGCTACTTTGTACGCGTGAAAATAGTCTGAAAATTTACCCCTATTGGCCGTAGGGTGATATGTTATACAGCCTAAATCTTTCCTCGGTAAACCGGGCTATCCAACACAAAAATATTTTTTCATATCCGACGAGTATAGTCCTTGAGATTAGCGCGTACAAACAAACTCCGAAGCTTTATAGGGGTTATTAGAATATAATAAGAGAACACTAACTCCACAATAACGTTACTCAAGAAAACGCAATTCTGCACTGTTAACTCGATTTAAAACAATTGGATGGAACCTTCGGCAAGGCATAGTTACTGGCTGTCGGTCCAATCGGCGCCACAATCGACAAAGCAAATCCTTTTACGTCGAGTATAGTCAGGCCTGGCTCACTCCGCGTGGTACATCCGATAATTACCTACAGCGAAGCGCCCCGCCGGCGGGTATTATATCAGTCGAGTGTCACGCGCTCGCCCGTCAGGACGCTGGCTTGCGTTTTAGTATGATTATAATTCTATGATCGAAGTATTATTTAAAAATGGACATAAAGAGAAAGAAATATTGTGCGGCGTTCGGGTGTTTAAATTCGAAAAGAAATTACCGGATTTATCTTTTTTTTTCGCTTCCCAAAGATGCTGAAAGGTATGTTGGCCATGTAGGTAATCAATAATAAAATTCTTAGGATAGTATAGGATTCTTTTTTTTCTGTAATAGTATGTTTAATTTATCTGTCTTATGTTAAAATAGGTAGGTATGAATGAAGACATTGTAATAGAACAAGTTTTTTTAATCCTAATTAGGTATATTTGAAATGTTATTTTTACTTACCTACATACGTACCTCATTACAAATAAGTAGATTAATTATTTTTTCACTAGACAGCAACCCTAACAGCGTAAGAAGAGTTCAGAGGCACGCGATAGAAAGAGACAAAACTTGTAGGTGAATAAAATTGTAGGTACGTAGTGCTGTGCGAGCTGAATTCCACTGTATCGCGTCGCAGCAAGACTCGCATTTATTTAAATCGTCGTGCGGAGTAATCCTTCTGTACCTGTACTATTACTTATTCTGTGGTATAGTGCCAGATTGATTTGCTGTGTCTTTGCTATCAGCCTGAACTGTTTACCAGCCAGCCATAGCCTAGTTGGTGCTTAGAATGTAGGCAGGCTTCCACCTAAGCGTCCTAAGCTGTAAAGGAGTAGAAAATCCGTTACTTAACTATGCATGAAGTTTTTGAGAATGGATTGTTATTAAATAATTATACATAGCTTTCTCTCTCACTCAACTCAACGGGTTCTCTTGATCTTAGTATGGATCAGCATGTATTAAAATGTTCACGTATAAATTCCAGAGTGCTTGCGAAGAAGAAGTGTAGGTAAAAATATTTATCGATAATTTTGAAGTAATGAAATAAACCAGAGAGTCCAAATTTCTCTTCTCTTAGGGCTGAGTGTGAGTTTTCATCAAACGCGCTCACTAGTAGTGAGCGCGTCAAAAAATGACATTTAATGTAACCTACGACTGATTGTACAGCGCCCCTAGCGGGAAACGTTCAAAAACTAAAATTTTCATACATTTTCTTAACGCGTTCACTACTTAGTGAGATGTAAATTTTTGTTTTTAAAAGTTTCCCGCTAGGGGCGCTGTACAATTCGTCAACTGTATTTCTTCTCTTTTCTAATCGTTTAGAATTACAGTCTCAAATATTACCTATACAGATGTTTAGTCAAAGTCAATATGATAAATGCGTAAACCCCAGGTACGCTGTATTTCGCCGGGAGATTGGTCCGGAATAAATCTGAAGTTTTGATCGAAATCACTTGCTGACGAGAACTTTTATAAATGAAAATATTGCCCAAGTTTGCGGAGATTTCATGTCAGGTGATTTGTTTCGGAGAACGTTATATCGTGGTTCGTAAAAAAGTTTCCGTTGCTTACTTTAGTAATTGAGTAAGCATATGACGTCAAATATTAAGGGTAGCTAAATAAAATCAATGCTTATTTAAGGACTTCGTGATTATACACATATTTTCGCTTTGTCACATTAAGTTTCTGCTAGCACATTTTCGCAAATCGTCACTTCGCCAAGTGTCTATGTAATGATGATCGTTTATGAAGTTTATATCAATCCACGTTTCATTTCCTTTCTTAAGTAGATGTGGTTGGCTGTCAATATTATGTTTTAGCTAGTCATCTAAACTAAAGTGGTAGCCATCTTAATATTCATTTCTTCCATCTATGAAAACAAACGATTTAAAAGATTAAAAACAAAACACGACCGAATTACGAAGTAACCAGAAAATGCGAATAATCATGCGCGGATACCGGATAAAACCGGCCGGGGGCGGAAAAGACCGCTAATGTATTCGCGCCACGTCGAACGACAGCCGGTAAACCGGTTAAGGTGAAGATATGCCCCGGTTAATCTCGCCGCTCTTTGATTTATGAGTGTCACATTCTTTTGTTGTAACTGCTAATTTGTAGATGACGTCATAATGAATGGACAACAATTTTTTAAGAAACATTTGAGGTTATTTACCGTGTTACGTACACGGTAAATCTCGGTCAGTGGGTCGCCGGTGAACTGTGAGAACAAATTGCGGGGAAAAGAGGGAAAACAAAAAAGTTTTAAAGGTTTTAGCGAAAGTCGAAAAAATACCGCACGATTTCGCGGGCAGTTTTTCAAGGTGTCAGGAATTTGGGTGCCTTTTGCTGTGTCGGCGATTCCTTTTGGTTCAGCGTTTTGTTTTTTACAGTCACTTCATTTACGGTTCTTTTATTAGAAGTGATTGTGTACACGTAGAATGGAAAATGGTTTTAGGAATACAAACATGATGGTAATATATCAATAGGTGATTATTTTATAACGTTGTCTCTGAATCATGAATCCAATACTTATTCATATCCTTAAAAAGCATATACATAAAGTTATCTCCTGTGAAAGGATGCTCTGACTACCTAAGAAAGACCTAAGACCTAGCCTAAGGTAGATAAGTCAGACTTAGGTACTTGCTTTCTAGGCCATAAGCAGACTCAATGACTTGACTAAATGCATTTTTGCCTGCAAAAGAGCATTATTAACACTGTGTATCTCAGCTTCTTAATCAAGCCCAGAATCTCTGACTGGTAAATTCCGACTAACCTCAGCCACAAGAGAAAGAGATCTACCTCAATTCGGAATTATAGCAATAGGCGTGGTATAGATCCTTCGATCTCTGGCGTAGTATTGATTTACGGTCGTTAAGCCGCCATCAGCCGGCGGGGCACATTCGTCTTACAGTCCGCAGTTCATGCTAGCTTCTATTAGCTCCAGATTGCTAATGGACGTGTTAATCGATTTCGTGACGTATTGCGAAGGAGATAAGAATTGTTCCTGATGATTGGTTTATCTTACAGGCACAGGACTATTTTTCTTGGGAACTGGCCTGACTTTTAGACACATACACTAAGGCTGGGTTGCACCATCTTACTTTAACTTTGACAAACGTGAAATTTCTCTCAAACTCCATACAAAAACATCGGTTGTCGCTAAAGTTACGGTCAAAGTTAGGTGGTGAAACTCAGCCTAAGTTTACCAAAAATAAATGTCTTCGCATAATGTTACTTATCTAGTAAGAAAGAAGGGCCACCGAAGAACCAAGAAGTAAATTGATAAAATAATTGCTATGTTTTATAAATTAATACTGTGCCTATTTGCTCCAGTAAAGCTTATCTTCATCCATATTGATTAAATCCCCATACCTATAGAACCAATACCGCTACTATTTTACATATTTGAACAAAAAACAATTAATATCGCTTGCATGATTTAAGCCGCGCTCACGCAAAATTGATCGGTACTTTTGATCAAAGTTGTTTTTTGTGCGGCACAACGATAAATACAGGTTTAACCTTTATAAACGGTTTGGAATATTCATGAGAGCAATAATGCGTTATGAACTGAAATGTACAGAGCGTTCGCGGACTAATCTGGCTCGGTTAATGTATGCGCGCGGCATCGCAAGGGTTAAGGCGTACCCGTTTTAAGGTTATGTAATCTACCTTCGCTTTTGTGTGGAATTGCTGTTTCGGTGACAATAGTAACAATGTAGTATTGTGGGTAAATTAGTATGATACTTGTAGATTCATCATCCGAACTGAATATATCAGTTTAAGTACTTACAGAGGTCTAACTGTAGGTACTACTTATTGTGTGACATTATTCTGAAACAAATGAAGAATTATGTAAACAGTGACTTACACCCGTATTCACAAACGATGCTTGCTTAAGTGAAGCAGCAAATCGAACGCACAGCTTTGAATAGAGCTCTGTGATTGGTTCGTGTGTGACCCTGTGCGTCCACGCGCACTGTGAGACCTCATAGTAATTTTTGTGAATACAGTCGTTAGTTTCTTGCACCAAGTTTCTTAATGACACTTTTCTTTGTCCTATAATTAAGTAAGGAAAACTATAATAAAGCAAATTAACATTCTACTGCTTCGACTATACTGAGTTCATTTTGATTTGTTGTAGTCAGTATCAGGTAATTAACACACTTGTAACGAACTATGTAATAAAATCTAAGAATCTGATTTACACGCACTTCTAATTATTGTAGCATTAAACTTAATTGTGATATTTGAGAAAATCCATTCTAAAAATCACAATAAGGTATACGAATAATGTGAAAAAAGAGCGTCACCATTTTATTTTATTACACACAAAATGCCAGCACATTTATGTAACAAACAATATGTGCATGTTCAGAAATTAAAATAAAGCGGAACGAGGTAAGGAAATACCCTAAAAGTTTCCTCCGTGCTCAGTTTCAGCCCTCCGGCTGCTCTTTGATCAAAAGATTGATTCAATGTAAAATGCACGAAGCATTTTTATTCTTTGGAAGTATAGAAATTCGCAAACAGAGGGTTTTGATGTAGAGCACCTCGGGCTATTCATTTTTTGTTGGAAAATAGCTCCTATTACGAGTACATAAGATGCCATGGCGTTTATCTTTATGTGGTGCTTTTCCCAAGGTTTTTCCTATACCTCTTGTCATTTTGCTGAAACATTCTGAAACTGACGAAAAGATTAATAGGGGTTTGCCTGTCAAGATTACATGAGAATTTCATAGGAATTTTGTATTCCTTTTGATCACATTAATTATTTCTTAACTTTAATCAACAAGCAGTTTAGGGAATTGTACATTCACGGGACCAATTTTTTTATCAAAAAAATCATGATACCAATAAGATCTGTCTTTGAATAGTAAAAACAGTAGCTGGGCAAGCCACATGTAGATTTTAGACACACATCCCTATGGCTAATGAGGGCATTCAGTTTTTTCTAGTGAAAAATAGTGCTAGCATTTTCAGGTCAAGTTATAGTTTTCCAGTTACCCCATTTTCATATCTGATGTAACTTGCTACAATTACTTTTTCTATGACATAATGTCTCATTATAGTTCCTTCCTTGATTATTATTATTTATTTCTTGTTCGACCTACTTCGCCAATTACGCCATCTTTCATAATAAACGTACCGTAATGACATCAGCTCGAGATGGATGGCTCGGACCGTAAGAAAGGTGTTACACTATAACAATGCTGACCTGTGGCTTTGTTTGCCTTTATTTTCAATACGCTATAGGTATTTGCCTAGAGCCCTCGGGGTTTAGGACCCTTAGGATAAGAAGAACTTATTTTTATCAGATAGTTGTATCTGCAAATTGCAATATAAAAAGGTTATACTAAATCTATATATATAAAAGAAAGTCGTGTTAGTTACTTCGCTTATAACTCAAGAACGGCTGAACCGATTTAGCTGAAAATTGTCAGGGAGGTAGTTTAGAGCCAGGAGAAGGACATAGGATACTTTTTATCCCGTTCGAAATAAAAAAAAGTCTGCTTATTTATTGCCATTAAGGCGGAACAAAGTTCGCCGGTTCAGCTAGTCTACTATCTACTATATAAAAATAAGTCGGGTTTTCCTCCCTGACGCTATAACTCCAGAACGCACGAACCGATTTCCACGGTTTTGCATTCGTTGGAAAGGTCTCGGGCTCCGTGAGGTTCATAGCAAAGAAAATTCGGGAAAAGGGGGTAAAACAGGATCCACGCGTACGAAGTCGCGGGCGGCCGCTAGTTGTTGTATAAAAATTCGTTACTAACTGGATTTGAAGTTAAGAGCTGTGTTAACAGTTGAATGTTGTTTCCAAATTCATATTAACTTTTGATTCGGATTGTTTGAATAAAAATATCCTTGTGTAAAACTTAAATATTAGTGTCTATCCATTTAATATGGCTGCCACAGAATACCAGCGTTATGCCTAAGTCCTAGCCTAGAGCATAACACATACTGAGTGGCTGCCATTTTGTATGTTTGTTATGTAAGTAACTATGTTGTAAGTAGTCTAAGGATATTTGGACTAAATAAAAATATTTTGTTTCTTTCTTTCTTTATATTTTCTACCACCTTAAGGTTCGGCCAAACCAACGCGATCACACGCGATCAGCCGGCGTGCAGCGATGGCGACCAATGCATTTAAGTCTGATCGCGATCGCTGCACGCCGGCTGATCGCATGTGATCGCGTTGATTTGGCCGAACCTTTACTGCTAAATCATTGCGACGTTGCAAACAAACTTACCTGAGCTATCATAGCACCAAAGAAAAAACGTCATACTGCAGCAGGCTATTATAATAGACTACAAAATAGACAAATAGTACGTCTGGAAGAAATATCGGTCGCTACCACCGGCACCACGGGAATTAAGTGTTCCTATTTGTTCCGATATTGTCGATTTACCGGGGATAGAACCCCTTGGCATCGTCGATGGAGTAATATACGAGAGATTTCCTTTGTGTGTGAATATAAAAGAAATATCACGATAAATATTACGTGAGGCCCTCAATTAGGATGAGCATTTTTTGAACTTAATACAACTTGCCGTGGACTCTTGTAGTTCATCATCATCATCATCCACTGCTGAACATAGGCCTCCCCCAAAACTTTCCAATGTGTTCCAGCGCTTTCCTGCTACCTTTATGATGTCGTCGGTCCACCTTGTGGGTGGACGTCCCACGTTGCGCTTTCCGGTAGGCGGCCTCCACTCCAGAATATTGCTGTCCCATCGGCGTACTGTGTGCCCTGCCTCTTGTAGTTATTAATCCTGTAATAAGACTTAAACTTATCTTAGATATCAATGAGTGTTACGTGATTAAACTAAATAATTAACATTTTGCAAGTAAGTAGGTATACAAATATTGTTTTATCTGCAGCTTGAGAGATTCCTTATTTCTTAACCACGACATTCACGGGCGTATAAACTGATAACTTGGACTTTCGTACATCCAAAAAACTGACAGTGTAAATTAATGATAACTTATGATTTCGCACACACGGTCTTTGGGTGTACTTGAGTTCAGTTTAATTGACCGTGTGTATCCAGCTTTATTTTAATATCTATGATTTATTTACAATATGTGTACACTTCCGAGCTTACACAAGTACTTAAAAGACTTTTAATTAATTCGAATTGAAAACCAAACAAACTGGCAGCTAACTCGTCTCAACAAAACATTTGAATTTCATATTTAGAAGTAAAACAAAACAGGATCGATTACCAATTAATATATTTTACAGAAACTCAGGCTCAAACTTCGGAGTTACGAAACTCTCCCAAAATAATGAAACCACGCAAGTGAAATTCAATGGATTCGAACAATTGGGCGTTAACAAAGCAGTTTTAATGACTTACGTCATAAGAGTGAATTTCGAGTGGAATTTTGGGGGAAACTAGAAGTTTGCATCATGAGCCCAAGTTACATGGCTTGACTAAAGTCAGCTGCTCCGAAGTTTTCCTCGTGAAAATTAATCACCGTAATAATTCGTTAATATTCAATACTTCTGAATTGAATTAGGTAATTCGTAGAACATCTATTATTCTTTTGTTTTTCAAAAAGGTTTAGGACTGATTTTTCAATCGTCAAATTACTTTTAACTGAAGTGTAAGTTATTTTTTTATTCATAGCAAGGCAGGTATTTGACCACAATAAGCGGCACATAGACAGTTTCAGCCGTGGTTTCAGTATGGGAAATACGTCAAAATGACAAGTTTATTCTTCAGTTATAAGATATCTGACAATTGAAAAATGAGCCCTTAGTCAAGTTTTATTTTTGTTTTAGGTTTAGACAATGCAAATTAATAAGCATTTTGTTGCCTATTGAAAACAAATCACCATGAAATATTTATAATTACCTACTCTTATTTCTGTAATATCGAAGAGAAATCAATATGATTCGGTTTTCATCGCGCCAACTGAGATAGTCCCAACCCTTCATAAATCAATAACGTTATCTCATAAAGACGTCCGTCCTCCCTGACCGTCAGATCTTAAATGACGCGCTGCATAGGAAATTGGGCTGGAAATTACGTGACGCGACCGGAGGTGACGTCACTGAGCGCGTTGCGAACTAGCCAATCACAGCGATTCAATTACTTGGCTCGCGTTAATCCGATTTGATCGTTTGCTAACACATGTAATGTTGTTTGCAGGTACGAACGATGGGTGTTTGGACGCTCGCACTATGGGTAAGAAGTAGCTATAGATTTGCAGAAGGGACATAAAACAAATTCTAACGAAAATATTTATGTTGTGTACAAAAGTATCTACTTACTTATCTCTATTAAAATTAATCAAACAACAGAAAATTATATTTATGTCATGAAACTACATAAATGTGGAATCAAGAGTGAAACAAGTTTTGCCTGTTGAAAAGGTTTATTGTATTTTCAATAACCTTTACAAAAACTACACTTTCTTACCGTTCTTTATCGGCATCTTTTAGCAACTCACTAACAATTCCTCAGTCATACATTCCTATCGTTCATTCATCGTTAGCCTCAATTCCTCCATACGTTCCATTCCACATAAATGACATCATTATCATCATTTCAGTCACTCCTGTGACTGAAACGTCCACTGGCCTCTCCCAATGACTTCCACATCGTCCGGTTGGTAGCCTGATTTTTATTTTACATTTTGTAACATTTATTTTGACAGTTTATATGGTTCGACTGTACCACGTGCATCGTGTTGTTTGTACGAGCACAGCGACAAAAACTTCCAATCCAAACATTTTACACGTAATCCGTTTGAAATCGCCATTAGTACCGTCCCACTTATTTCATTAAGGGCCACTTCACACCGCACGTGCGTGCACTCCCGGCAAGGATGACAACTTTACAATTTTATATTTTTTAACATATACATATATCAGAAATGTTATCTTCATAAATGTTAATCATAAGAGTATAATATATATGTTGTTGGTATGCCATATAAATAAATAAATAAACCGAATTCAAAAAAAGAACTTCGATATGGACCTCAGACGAAGGTGGTTTGCTTATGAACTGATTTAAAAAACATCTTTTGATTAAAAGGAAAGTTAAGCCCCTTTTAACTTTATGAAAATCGACTTACAGGTTCAATTTTAAACCCTAAGTAACTGGAAAATCTTGCGGAATTCGCTTTTCTGTGACATTTGAGAGGCGTTTATGGTTATTGTTACAGTTAACAATAATTAGTTGAAATTAAGAACATTTTATTACACGGTTATTATGTTATAATACCTTCACTTATTTCTTGCGAATTTAAACTTCTGTTGAAAATATTATTTAAGCTGATAACCCTGGCCCCGAACAGAGAGCCGCTCTCAGAGGCTGTTATTAAATTTTCGCGAACGTATGTCGCTTTGGCAGCTTTTATGGCGACTGTCTTCTATAGGTGTTATCAGACAAGGAACGCCCGTGGCTTTGTCTGCGTCAAATGGATAGAAAGAACGGAGATTGGGCTGAGTGTGTACAACAACTGGTACATATTTACTCGTCTTATTTCAGTTCTAAGTAATTTAGTTTGTGCAGATAATCCCAAGTAGTGTGCAGGTTCCATTATTTCTAATTTGAGTGCAATTTTCCCAATTCAACACACAATTAAAGACTAAGATAATTGTGATTATCTACTTCCATGGCAATTTATTATATGTAGATTAAGTTGTTAAACAATGATAGATTCCGAGACTTATAAAGATCCACGCGATAAAAAACCAAAAGATTTCGCAAACTCTGTCTCAAAACCTATCAGTCTAATACACAGCTGGATTAAATTTTAAAACTCGTGTACAATTCCAACCGCTAATACCTCGAATAAAAAGTGCACTTTGCATTCTCCTCGACACAAAATGAGCAGCTTAAACCTATTTCTCTAGCCACAAAAGAGCTTGATACCCAGGTCCGACCGGTATAGCACTCCCGTGCTCCTGTAATAAACACGGTATTGCGAATTCAGCTCACAAGCGTGCTTGAAAATTTTCAGCCATTCCCAGAAAATAGTTTTCCTTAAACCCTCGAAGACAAATAAGGGATTGCAGCGATTTGATGGGTCCCGCTTTATTTGAACTCCATTCAAGGTGTATTGAGTTGATCATTTTTATTGAATGCGCTGTTTTGTTCATTGTCAGGGTGTTTGCAATAGTATGAGTTTATTATTGACATAACACAGAAGGGATTGGACTATTTCTTTTGTTCTTACAAGAGGAAAATGTTTTCGTATAACAAAACGTGTTTACGAAATAATTGGATCCGAATTTCATTTTTAGATACATAGGTATGGAACTTAAGTACCTACATAGTTATGGGCGTTGAAATTTTAGTACTTCTGAAAAAAAATATGTTTCAAAACAATTCCATTCAAAATGATTGTTTTGTCATCCTAGGTCCGAGAAATAAGATTAGACCGATTCTGACAAGATTTGCGGTCGGTCAGTCCGTTGACATTCCGTATTCTGCCAGTTTATACCCTTGATAAATTCTCTTTGACACGCCGAGGAGAGAATTCGGCGGCCTACATCGCACAAAGGATAACGTGGCGATCCGTGACCTGACAGTAGTGTAGTGGTCACACTTGACGAATTTAATTGAAATCTTGCAAGTGTTTATTGGAAATAAGTCGACTATTGTATGGTTGGAAGTGGCGAAGTAAAACAACTGAACTTCAATTTATAGGAGTGTATCATGGAATCAAGGTTCAATCAAATCAATAAAATAGTAATGTAATACCAGCAACAGCTTCTCTTTCTACGAGAACACTTCATTGTAGGCCTGAAGACCTAAATATTTTTCAGTTCATTAAATCTAAAAAAAAATAAGTATATTTTTAGTTCGAAATCATTAAAATTAATTATTTAGTCAAGACATGTTAAAAAAATTACATTATACGTTTGCAAAACAAAAGGGAGAATCGCGTTTCAACAGGAACTTCACCATTAAACCGATGTTCTTTGACAAACGCAAGTGTCAACCAAACGTCGTGTAGTTAAAACGTCAAACTTTTGGTTAGCCCTATAAACCCCGATGAAACCACTGTAACCGCTGCAATATCCATGCGAACCACTTCAGTTACGATCCTATCGGGCACCTAATAGGTGTTTTACAGCATCGAGCTGTAAAAAGGCGCCATTATTCCATGCTTTATAACCCCGTAAAGTTTATAATAAACGACCAGCGGTAAAATGGCAGTAAACTCTTCATATTGCGTGCGAGTCCCACACTTATGATTTCGGATCGATAGTTTATGAAACGAATGTTTGCTTATATTAAAATTGAATCCAATGAAATGATTTGAATTTCATATGGTTTTGATTCCAATTAGATTCTAGTCAAAAATGCTATTTAAGAGTAGCTTGCAATTTAATACAGAAATCTGACCTAATTACTATGATATAGAAATTCCCGTGGATGTTCTAAGCAGCAATTAAATATAGTAATAAATGACCTAATGATGATGATATTCAGACTTTTGAGCTAACCAAACGTGCTTTAAGTATTTATTTAGCTATACAAAATAAATTTTTAATCAAGCATATGTTTGAATCCCACAATTCTTGAATATTGTAAAACATGGCGACCCAGGACGTATTAAAGCGCAGATTTATATTTGACACACGCCGCCTGAGAGCGGGTTTGCATTTTAACGCCCGGTATTACACGGGGTATTAGTCCGCCCGCACACTGACGATTTTAGATCTAAGGCTAAACTATTTTAATAATAACTTTATGGTGGAAAAGTCGAAAAATTTATTATGTAGAATATATGATTACACTCTGAAAAAAAAATAGACCAGCTGAGTTGCACCGTTTTACAGTAACTGCAACCAGTCCATTTCAGGACAAGTGTTTTACACTGAGTTTGACAGACTTTAAGATGGTGCAATCCAGCCTTAATCTTGTCAAAAATCCTAAAAATAAGTGACCAAGATTTTGATCCAATCTCTGAAGCTCGCTGAATGTACCCCTCGCGTATTGGATATAATGTGTCTTACATGCCACAGGTTTGAAACTGACGGCAGGTCACCGACAAGCATGCCTTCAATTTGTTCGTACCCATTTTGATGCGAAGGCGAGTAATGGAGGCGAGATCTGCTCTCCGATGAATGCAGACTGTGTTTGCAGTGCAGCAGTCGAAGAGGTCGGGTCTATAGGCGGCCTGGGGAGCGATTTGTGCAGTGCTGGTTCGCTGAAATAGTGGCTTAAGGGGGTGGCTTGCTCGACTTACTTAATCTTTAAAATGGTGCCACTTTTTTTCAAATTAGTTGAGACACAAGATCACGTGGAAACAATTTCATGTAAGTGATTCCATACTTTTGATCGCGAGTGTATTTGTCTGTCTTTAGTTCTCTATCTTAACAGACAGTGACCGATTTTCATGATTGTTTAAAATTAAATAAAAATATCATTAACTTGCGACTTTAATCCATCACTTGTTTATCCGTAAGTATGCGGCGAGCGCTTGATTATTTATTTAACACCCGCAATGCCGCTGCTCTGATGGATCGGACGGGACCTCTAAATTGAAATAATGAATTGAAAGCCTTTAATGAACAGTAAGGTGTCGGTACATAAGTTATTAATAAGGTACAGTTAATTATTAAGGTAAATGAAACTTGAGAGGGATGCGACAAAAACTAGTGACCGACCGAATATTCGTTTTCGTTTTCGTTTTCGGCCGTTTTCGGCCAAAAAATGGACATTCGGCCATATTTTCGTTTTCGGCCAAAAACCAGCCGAAGCTTCGGCCAAACCGAATATCAGAAATACGTGAATAAGATGGTGACGTTTATCGTTCCGATATCTTCGGGAGTGAATCTGATGCACTCATGGTTCCAATCAGACTTGAACGGACGCGGTATTGTCACACTCTTTTGAAGTTTTGAAGTGAGGTTACATTGTAAAGGGTGTCCAGCGAAAATTTTCCAAATTCAAAATTGAATACAAATAAAACCAAAGAGTTTTCATTAAGTTTAATTGTTTCAAAATAGAGTCTAATGCAGATTTGAAATACGCCATGAGTCATGTGTCTTGCTTCACAGCAAGAAGGTGTCTCACCACACACGGAGAGTACCTCGAAGGAGACACTGAGGACTATTTTTTCTAGCCGCCTCGGTCATCAGATCTCACACCATGCGACTTTTTCTTGTGGGGATATCTCAAGTCAAAAGTTTACAGCAAAACTATCCTTAAATAATTCAGGTTCTGTAAGAAAATATCCGCCGTGAAGTTGCAGGAAAATTAGTAGCGCG